>NC_069508.1:115987301-116287301 GCF_027579735.1 Bombina bombina | reverse complement strand
AGCATAATTCTATGTATCTATCTCCGTATCTATTTATGTATCTTTCTATCGTTATGTCTGTATTTCGCAGTTATTGAAACGCACACATTTTACATTGTGAATTGACATAATTACAACCTTTCACAGCTAAAAAAAGCAAGAAAGAGTATGCAAACAAGCAATAATGGATATACTCTGTTTAAAGCTGAGCTGTACCATAGTAATTATGTTTCCAACTCAAATAATTGTTTTAGAAAAAAAAATAAGGAAGTGAGAAGTCAGAATTTGATTAAGGAGATGATTGTCAATCTGCATACATTTCAGTGCATACTGAAGATAGAAATTAAAATTCACTATTTTATGTGTTTGTATATTCAGAGGGACAGGAAAGACTAAATTTCCATCATTCAGATAGAGCATGTAATTTTAAGACACTTTTAAATGTACTCGAACGTAAACTTCGTTAGAAGTAATCTTTTGGAGTGCACAGTTTAGCGCGCATTTTACAAATTGAAATGAAAAGTTTTGCACATAAGTGAAACCTGAAGCGCACTAACTTGAGGGGACTTTGGATATCGTGACTGTGCTAACTTATTATCCCCTAGAATTCAATGGAGATCGTAGGATTAAAAACCGAAAACATATTGCTTGCACGCTAACCAGGCAGGAGTTATTAATATTTCACATTCCAATGCTGTTCACATACAGGACAATATTATTTTTGTTGTAACCACATATTTATATATATATATATATCTGTATATACCTATCCCTAAAGATATATAGGTATAGATATGAATTTTACAAGAATATATATATATATATATATATATATATATATATATATATATATATATATATATATATATATATATATATATATATACCCTGTTCTGAATTATTATGCAAATTCTATTTCAGTGTCACAACTGGATGGCATTGTGTCTCAGGGCTCTTTTGATCACTGAAAACAATCTCAGACACCTGTGATAATTAGATTGCCAGGTGAGCCCAATTAAAGGAAAAACTACTAAAGAAGGGTGTTCCACATTATTAAGCAGAGCACCATTTTCAAGCAATATGGGGAAGAAAAAGGATCTCTATGCTGCAGAAAAGAGTGAAATAGTTCAATGCCTTGGACGAGGTATGAAAACAGATATTTCACGAAAACTTAAGCGTGATCATCGCACTATTAAGAGATTTGTGGCTGATTCAGAGCACAGATGGGTTCGTGCAGATAAAGGCACATTGAGGAAGATTTCTGCCAGATCAATGCATCGGATCAATAGAGCAGCTGCTAAAATACCATTACATAGCAGCAAACAGATATTTGAAGCTGCTGGTGCCTCTGGAGTCCCACGGACATGAAGGTGTAGAGTCCTCCAGAGTCTTGCAACTGTGCATAAACCTTCCATTTGGCCACCACTAACCAATGCTCACAAGCAGAAATGGCTGCATTGGGCAGAAAAATACATGAAGACTAATTTTCAAACAGTCCTGTTCACTGATGAGTGCCGTGCAACCCTGGATGTTCCAGATGGATGAAGTAGTGGATGGTTGGTGGACGGCCACCCTGTTCCAACAAGGCTGCAACATCAGCAAGGCGGTGGTGGAGTCATGTTTTGGGCCAGAATCATGGGAAGAGAGCCAGTCGGCCCCTTTAGGGTCCTCGAAGGTGTAAAGATGACCTCTGCAAAGTATGTGGAGTTCCTGACTGACCACTTCCTTCCCTGGTACAGAAGGAAGAACTATGCTTTCCATAATAAAATCATCTTCATGCATAACAATGCACCATCTCATGCTGCAAAGAATACCTCTGCATCAATGGCTGCTATGGGGATAAAAGGAGAGAAAGTCATGGTGTGGCCTCCATCCTCCCCTGACCTCAATCCTATTGAGAACCTTTGGAGCATCCTCAAGCAAAAGATCTAAAACATCAGCTCTGGGAGGCTTATCTGACATCTTGCAAACAAATTCAAGCAGAAACTGTCCAAAAACTCACAAGTTCAATGGATGCAAGACTTGTGAAACTGCTATCAAATAAGGGGTCCTATGTTAAAATGTAACGTGACCTGTTAAAATGTTTAAAAAGTTAAAATGTTGTTCAAAGTTTGATTTGAATAGCTTTTGATTTCAGTAAATATGCTGCAAACAGAACAAATGACAATTTTCAGTTCTTTACAACCTATAAAGTGTTTTGAAACTTACTATGCGTAATAATTTGGAACAGTGCATTGTAAGTTTTTTATTTTGAAAAAAAATACTGTTATCATTAGGAGGTTTGTTCAATAAAATTTGAATTGTACTCTTAATTGTTGATAACATAAGAATTATGCTGACTGTTGCTTACATCAATTATTTAGGTAAATGAGAACGATATCATTTACATAATAATTTGGAACAGGGTGTATATATATATATAAGGGATAGTAAAGTCCAAATTAAACTTTCATGATTCGGACAGGGCATGTCATTTCTTTCTAATGACACGATAAGTCCACGGATCATCTAATTACTATTGGGAATATCACTCCTGCCCAGAAGGAGGCGGCAAAGAGCACCACAGCAAAGCTGTTAAATATCACCTCCCTATCCTCCAACCCCAGTCATTCTCTTTGCTTATGTTAGAGCAAGAAAGTGGTAAAGTTAGATGTTAGAAAAAGATTCTTCAAGCAAGATTTTATTGTTTTTTAAGTAGTGCAAGATTGTGCTGCTTTGTTCTAGGGTGTAGCCGTAGTCCATATCAGTCTCTTCAGTAGAGCAGTGGTGGCTTTCAAGCAATGGGAACTTGTGGGACATAATTCTCACTGCACCTCCCATATATTGATGCAGCCCTATTTCTAAAGCCTGAATAAGATTATTCAGGCTTTGTTTTTTTCCACAGGTCCATGTGAGGGATCTTGCCTCTCAAACCTAGTGAGCTGCCTTGCTCCCGGGCAGATGCATAAAGGTAAGTGCTGACTTTTTATTTTCTGGGGATACGTTCAGAATAAAAGATGGCACTTTATATTAAATTATACAATGGGTCAGATTATAATAATTCTCTTGCAACTTGGAGAATAATTATTTTGGGCAGTATTAGCAGGCACTGGAGACAAGGAGCAGGCTCAGAGGTGATGTTTTTAACTTGCGTATCGTTAATCTTCGTACTATGGTTAAAAGACCTGAGGGAAGTTATTTGCTTGTAACGCCCACGATGGGTGGGGCTAACTGAAGCGCCAAAATTTGTTGCGCACTTTCCTCTCATAGTTCCGGTGTTCTGTGACACGGAACACTTTGTCTTCGGTTTTGAGCGGACTTCATCTCTGGAATAGATAAATGAAGTCCGGTCATCTAACAGCATATTAACTCCAGTATAAGCTGAGGTGTAAAGGTGCCCAGAACATTTATTACTACTTGCTATAAAATAAAGCAGTTTATTTTAAATATTTAAAGGAACAATAACGTTTTTTTTGTGTGAGGTATTTTTTAAATAAAATATCAAAATTTCTATCTAATTATTCAGTTGTTTTTGGGGTGAATAAAGATGGACCAAGAGGTCCTGCAAGATGTTACATGTTCTTTACGTTTTGATGGTAATGTTGAATCACCAATCCCTTTCTGTTCCTCATGTATTGAGAGAACTTTACATTATAGGGAGAGACTTTTTTCTGAGCCAACATTGTCCAGTTCGGATGCTGTTCAGGAGCCTTCTGGCAATGTTCAAAATGTGCCGCAGCTTTCTCCTCAAGTGTCCCAAATCGTCCATACAACCAGTGCCCTGCCTTTCCTCCATTACTCTGTCTGGAGTTACTTTGCAAGACATCGCTTCTCTCATGTCCTCTGCGGTTTCTGATGCTTTGCCTGCTTTTCCTATGCTGCAGGGAAAGTGCAACAGGAAAAGTAAACAATCAGTAAGCGAGGTTCCTGACACAGCTGTTGCTATTTCAAATACATCCTCTCAGAAGCCTGAGGAGGATATTTCGGTAGCATCTGAATGTGAAATCTCAGACTCAGACAGTATAATTCCTCCTGCTGATACTGAAGTTGTTTCCTTCAGGTTTAAGCTAGAACAGCTGCGTTTGTTACTTAAGGAGGGTATAGCTAATCAGGACAACTCTGATACTACTGTCGTAGTCAATCCTAAGAAGTCTAGTAAACTAAACAAGTATTTTGACATGCCCACCACGATGGAGGTGTTTCCTGTACCAGATAGAGCTACAGAAATCATTGCTAAGGAATGGTAGAGACCGGGTATCCCTTTTTCTCCTTCCCCCATATTTAAAAAGATGTTTCCTATAGAAGATTCTATCAAGGAATCTTGGCAGATGGTACCCAATGTGGAAGGGGCAATTTCCACACTAGCCAAGAGAACTACTATTCCGATAGAGGATAGTTGTGCCTTTAAGGATACTATGGAAAATAAGTTAGAGGGGTTACTCAAGAAGATGTATGTACACCAGGGTTTACAATGGCAACCCACAGTTTGTATTGCTACGGTCACTAGTGCGGCCGCATATTGGTTTGATGCACTGTCTGATTCCATTCGGTCAGACACTCCCCTCAAAGAAACCCAGGATAGGATTAAGGCCCTTAAGTTGGCCAACTCCTTTATTACAGATGTTTCCCTTCAGGTTATTAAACTGGGAGCTAAGATTTCAGGTTTTGCCATTCTGGCTCGCAGAGCTTTATGGTTAAAATCTTGGTCTGCAGATGTTTTTTTATCTTAGTCTAAACTTTTGGCAATTCCTTACAAGGGTAAGACCTTGTTTGGTCCTGGTCTGACGGAAATCATTTCTGATATTACGGGGGAAAGGGACATTTACTCCCCCAGGATAAGAGAAATAAATAAAAAGGACGTCAGAGTAATTTTCGTTCCTTTCGAAATTTCAAGGGAAATCCTTCCACTTCCTCCTCCAAGCAGGAGCAGTCCAAGCCTTCCTGGAGGCCCAATCAGTCTTGGAATAAGGGAAAGCAATCCAAGAAGCCTGCTGTCGAGTCAAAGACAGCATGAAGGGCCTGCCCCTGATCCAGGACCAGATCTTGTAGGGGGCAGACTTTCATTCTTCACTCAGGCTTGGGTTCGAGATGTGCAGGATCCCTGAGCGGTGGACATCGTGTCCCAGGGATATCAGCTAGAGTTCAAGACCTTTCCTCCCAGAGGAAGATTTCTGCTTTCAAGATTACCTGTAGACCAGACAAAAAGAGAGGCGTTCTTACACTGTGTACGGGACCTCTCAGACCTGGGAATGATAGTGCCTGTTCCAATACAGAAAAGGGGTCAGGGATTCTATTCCAATCTGTTTGTGGTTCCCAAAAAGGAGGGAACCTTCAGACTAATTTAAGACCTCAAGAGTCTAAATAAGCTTCTCAGAGTGCCATCCTTCAAGATGGAGACTATTCGTTCCTTTCTTCCTTTGGTCCAGGAGGGTCAATTTATGACTACCGTGGATTTAAAGGACGCGTACCTGCATGTTCCCATCCACAGGGACCATCACAAGTTTCTAAGGTTTGCATTTTTAGACAAGCACTTCTAATTTGTGGCTCTTCCATTCGGTCTTGCTACAGCTCCCAGAATCAGCTCAAAAGTTCTGGTATCCCTGCTGGCGGTGCTCCGATTGTGGGACGACATTCTGGTTCATGCGCCTTCCTTTCAAAAAGCAAGATCACACACGGAAATGTTGTTATCTTTCCTGTGGTCTCACGGATGGAAGGTGAATTTAGAAAAGAGTTCCTTAGTTCCAATTACAAGGGTAAGTTTCCTGGGAACCATAATGGATTCCTTATCAATGAAGATTTTTCTGACGGACGTAGCTCAGTGCATTTAAGTAATCAGGCTGATGGTAGCAGCAATGGACATCATCCCGTTCACCCGTTTCCACCTCAGACCTCTGCAGTTAAGCATGTTCAGGCAGTGAAACTGAGATTATGCGGATCTGTCTCCGTGATTACACCTGGAGCAGGAGACAAGGGATTCTCTCCTTTGGTGGTTGTCTCAGGTTCAATCTCTCCCAGGGAACCTGCTTTCGAAGACCCTCTTGGGTGATTGTGACAACAGATGCCAGCCTTCTGGGATGGAGAGCAGTTTGGGGCTCTCTAAAGGCTCAGGGAACATGGACTCGGTCAGAGTCTGTTCTACCCATAAACATTCTGGAACTGAGAGCAATTTACAATGCTCTCCTGGCCTGGCCTCAGTTAGCCTCGGCCCGGTTCATCAGGTTCCAGTCAGACAATATAACCTCAGTGGCTTATATCAACCATCAGGGAGGAACTCGGAGTCCCTTGGCCATGACAGAGGTAGCCAAGATCATTCAGTGGGCGGAGACCCACAATTGCTGTCTGTCGGTGATCAACATTCCAGGAGTGGACAACTGTGAAGTGGATTTTCTGAGCAGGCAGACCATTCACCCGGAGGGAGTAGTAACTCCATCTGGAAGTGTTTTCCAGCCTGATTCTCAAATGGGGTCAGCCGGAATTGCCTAGCTTCCGAGGTACGGGTCGAGGTCAAGGGACCCTCAGTCGGTACTGATAGATGCTCTGGCAGTTCCTTGGAATTTCAGTCTCGCATACCTATTGCCTCAGTTCGCTCTTCTACCTCGGGTCTTTGCTTGAATCAAGCAGGAAAGGGCATCAGTGATCCTCATTGCTCTGGCGTGGCCTTGCAGGATTTGGTATGCAGACCTGGTGGACATGTCATCTCTTCCACCTTGGAGACTTCCATTGAGGAATGACCTTCTACTTCAAGGGCCCTTCCTTCATCTAAATCTAGTTTCTCTGAAGCTGACTGCTTGGAGATTGAACGCTTAATTTTATCCAAGCGTGGATTTTCGGATTCGGTCATTGAGACCATGATTCAGGCTCATAAACCTGTGACTAGAAGGATTTACCATAAGATATGGCGTAAATATCTATATTCGTGTGACTCCAAGGGCTACTCTTGGAGTAGAGTTAGGATTCCTAGAAGTCTGTCCTTTCTCCAAGAAGGTTTGGAGAAGGGTTTATCGTCAAGTTCCCTAAAGGGTCAAATATCTGCCTTGTTTATTTTGTTACATAAACGTCTGTTGGACGTCCCAGACGTGCAATCGTTTTGTCAAGCCTTGGTCAGGATCAGGCCTGTGTTTAAACCAGTTACTCCTCCCTGGAGTCTTAACTTAGTTCTTAAAGTTCTTAAAGTTGTTATCTTGGAAAGTTTTGTTTCTTGTTGCTATTTCATCTGCTCGTAGAGTATCAGAGCTCTCTGCATTACAGTATGAGTCTCCTTACCTTATTTTTCATTCGGATAAGGTGGTTTTACGTACTAAATTAGGGTTTCTCCCTAAAGTAATTTCAGACCAGAACATTAATCAGGAGATTGTTGTTCCTTCCTTGTGTCCTAATCCTTCTTCTCAGAAGGAATGGCTTCTACACAATCTGGACATGGTAAGTGCACTAAAATTCTATTTATAGGCGACTAAGGATTTTCGTCAGTCTTCTGCTCTGTTTGTGGTATTTTCTGGAAAATGTAAGTGACAGAAAGCTACTGCTACTTCTCTCTCTTTGTGGCTGAAAAATATTTGCTTTGCTTATGAAACTGCTGGACAGCAGCCTCCTGAGAGAGTTACGTCTACGAGGGCTCTTTCCTCTTCTTGGGCATTCAAAAATGAAGCTTCTGTGGAACAGATTTGCAAGGCTGCAACTTGGTCCTCTCTTCACACTTTTTCAAAATTCTATAAATTTGATACTTTTGCCTCGGCTGAGGCCGCTTTTAAGAGAAAGGTTCTTCAAGCAGTGGTGCCTTCCATTTAGTTTCCCAGTCTTGTCCCTCTCTTATCATCTGTGTACTCTAGCTTGGGTATTGATCGGAACAGCCAATAGAATGCAAGCTCAATCTGATTGGCTGATTGGATCAGCCAATCCGATTGAACTTGAATCTGATTGGCTGATTCAATCAGCCAATCAGATTTTTCCTACCTTAATTCCGATTGGCTGATAGAATCCTATCAGCCAATCGGAATTCGAGGGACGTCATCTTGGATGACGTCACTTAAAGGAACCTTCATTCATTGGGTAGTCATCGTTGAAGAAGGATGTGCCGCGCCGGAGGTCTTGAAGATGGAGCCGCTCCTCATCGGATGGATGAAGATAGAAGATGCCGCCTGGATGATGATGTCTGCCAGTCCAGATGTCCTCTTCTGCCCGGATAGGATGAAGACTTCTGCCGCTCCGGATGTCTTCTTTTGGTCCATTGGTGCCCAGCTGGGTGAACATGGCTCAAGGTAGGGAGATCTTCAGGGGGGTAGTGTTAGGTTTATTTAAGGGGGGGTTTGGGTTAGAGTAGGGGTATGTGGGTGGTGGGTTGTAATGTTGGGGGGTGGTATTGTGTTTTTTTTACAGGCAAAAGAGCTGAATTCTTTGGGGCATGCCCCGCAAAAAGCCCTTTTAAGGGCTGGTAAGGTAATAGAGCTGTTAACTTTTTAAATTTAGATTAGGGTAGGGATTTTTTTTTTATTTTGGGGGGCTTTGTTATTTTATTAGGGGGCTTAGAGTAGGTGTAATTAGCTTAAAATTCTTGTAATTTTTTTTATTTTTTGTAATTTAGTGCTTTTTTTGTCGTTTAGTTTATATAATTGTATGTAATTGTAGTTAATTTATTTAATTAATTTATTGATAGTGTAGTGTTAGGTTTAATTGTAACTTAGGTTAGGATTTATTTTACAGGTAATTTTGTAATTATTTTAACTAGGTAGCTATTAAATAATAAATAACTATTTAATAGCTATTGTACCTAGTTAAAATAAATACAAAGTTGCCTGTAAAATAAATATAAATCCTAAAATAGCTACAATATAATTATTTGTTATATTGTAGCTATATTAGGGTTTATTTTACAGGTAAGTATTTAGCTTTAAATAGGAATACTTTATTTAATAAGAGTTAATTTATTTCGTTAGAATAAAATTATATTTAATTTAGGGGGGTGTTAGGGTTAGACTGAGCTTTAGGGGTTAATACATTTATTATAGTAGCGGCGAGCTTCGGTCGGCAGATTAGGGGTTAATAATTGAAGTTAGGTGGCGGCGATGTTAGGGAGGGCAGATTAGGGGTTAATACTATTTATTATAGGGTTTGCGAGGCGGGAGTGCGGCGATTTAGGGGTTAATACATTTATTAGAGTGGCAGCGAGGTCTGGTCGGCAGATTAGGGGTTAATAAGTGTAGGTAAGGTAGCAGCGACGTTGCGGGGGGCAGATTAGGGGTTAATAAATATAATGTAGGTGTCGGCGATGTTAGGGGCAGCAGATTAGGGGTACATAGGGATAATGTAGGTGACAGCGGTGTGCGGTCCACAGATTAGGGGTTAAAAATTTTTATTAGAGTGACGGCGATGTGGGGGGGGCCTCGGTTTAGGGGTACATAGGTAGTTTATGGGTGTTAGTGTACTTTAGAGCACAGTAGTTAAGAGCTTTATGAACTGGCGTTAGCCCAGAAAGCTCTTAACTACTGACTTTTTTCTGCGGCTGGAGTCTTGTCGGTAGAGGGTCTACCGCTCACTTCAGCCAAGACTCTAAATACTGGCGTTAGGAAGATCCCATTGAAAAGATAGGATACGCAATTGATGTAAGGGGATCTGCGGTATGGAAAAGTCGCGGCTTGAAAGTGAGCGTTAGACCCTTTCCTGCCTGACTCTAAATACCAGCGGGCGGCCAAAAGCAGCGTTAGGACCCCTTAACGCTGCTTTTGACGGCTAACGCAGAACTCTAAATCTAGGCCATAGTTTCCACTGCTGTAAAAATTGTTTAAATTTTACATGTTTTTCATCCAATAACTGATCTTTGACCAATAATTATTTATTTTAGGACATGTAAATGTACAATGTATTATATCTGCCAGTTCGTATCTACATTTTTTACAAAAGTTATCCTTAGAGTTTTCCCATTTAGACATCAAATACGGAGTTAGGTAGGAATTATATAATATTTTTGATTGTGACTCTCTCCAGCTTGATAACAGGGTTGCATTTCTAGCTCTATTCATACTAAATTGTATATCTTCCTTTATTATCTCTGAGTCAGGAAATAGTCTTAACCATTTATTAACCGATTCATATATAAATTGAAATCTTTTTTGATCATTAATATTCTTATATAAGAGCGAGCAGAAGGTATTTCCTTGTGAAAATAAGTTTACGGTTGGTTTCAAGATATCCCATTTTTTAGTATAATAAATAGTATTTCCTATTTTGTTGCAATAATGTCTCAAATGAAGATAATTAAAGAATTGTGTATTTGTACAACCATATCTATTTTTCATATAGCTGAAGTCCTGGATCAATTTCTCATCCTCATCAATTAATTGATGTAGATAAGTAAGTCCCATACCGCTAGATTTAGAGTTCTGTGGCCAAAGGGGTGCGTTAGCTACGCATGTTTTTTTCCCCCCGCACCTTTTAAATATCGCTGGTATTTAGAGTTCACAGAAGGGCTGCATTAGGCTCCAAAAAGGGAGCGTAGAGCATAATTTACCGCCACTGCAACTTTAAATACCAGCGGTGCTTACGGACGCGGCCAGCTTCAAAAACGTGCTCGTGCACGATATCCCTGCAAAAAAGTAGCGTTCAGCTCCTAACGCAGCCCCATTGTTTCCTATGGGGAAACACTTCCTAAGTCTGCACCTAACACCCTAACATGTACCCCGAGTCTAAACACCCCTAGCCTTACACTTATTAACCCCTAATCTGCCGACCCCGCTATCGCTGACCCCTGCATATTATTATTAACCCCTAATCTGCCGCTCCGTACACCGCCGCAACCTACATTATCCCTATGCACCCCTAATCTGCTGCCCCTAACACTGCCGACCCCTATATTATATTTATTAACCCCTAATCTGCCGCCCCCAACGTCGCCGCCACCTACAATTATTAACCCCTAATCTGCCGACCGGACCTCACCGCTACTATAATAAAGTTATTAACCCCTAATCTGCCTCACTCCCGCCTCAATAACCCTATAATAAATAGTATTAACCCCTAATCTGCCCTCCCTAACATCACCGACACCTAACTTCAAGTATTAACCCCTAATCTGCTGACCGGACCTCGCCGCTACTCTAATAAATGTATTAACCCCTAAAGCTAAGTCTAACCCTAACACTAACACCCCCCTAAGTTATATATAATTTTTATCTAACGAAATAAATTAACTCTTATTAAATAAATTATTCCTATTTAAAGCTAAATACTTACCTGTAAAATAAACCCTAATATAGCTACAATATAAATTATAATTACATTGTAGCTATTTTAGGATTAATATTTATTTTACAGGTAACTTTGTATTTATTTTAACCAGGTACAATAGCTATTAAATAGTTAATAACTATTTAATAGCTACCTAGTTAAAATAATTACAAAATTACCTGTAAAATAAATCCTAACCTAAGTTACAATTAAACCTAACACTACACTATCAATAAATTAATTAAATAAAATACCTACAATTATCTACAATTAAACCTCACACTACACTATCAATAAATTAATTACATACAAATACCTACAATTAAATACAATTAAATAAACTAACTAAAGTACCAAAAATAAAAAAAGAACTAAGTTACAAAAAAAAAATAAAAAATTTACAAACATTATACAAATATTACAACAATTTTAAGCTAATTACACCTACTCTAAGCCCCCTAATAAAATAACAAAGCCCCTCAAAATAAAAAAATGCCCTACCCTATTCTAAAATAAAAATAGAAAAGCTCTTTTACCTTACCAGCCCTTAAAAGGGCCTTTTGCAGGGCATGCCCCAAAGAATTCTGCTCTTTTGCCTGTAAAAAAACCATACAATACCCCCCCAACATTACAACCCACCACCCACATACCCCTAATCTAACCCAAACCCCCCTTAAATAAACCTAACATTAAGCCCCTGAAGATCTCCCTACCTTATCTTCACCATCTTCACCACGCCGGGTATCACTGATCCATCCAGAAGAGGCTCCGAAATCTTCATCCAAGCCCAAGCGGGGGCTGAAGAGGTCCATCATCGGGCTGAAGGGGTCCATCATCGGGCTGAAGAGGTCCATCATCCGGCTGAAGAGGTCCACCATCCGGCTGAAGTCTTGATCCAAGCGGGGGCTGAAGAGATCCATCATCCGGCTGAAGTCTTGATCCAAGCGGGGGCTGAAGAGATCCATCATCCGGCTGAAGTCTTCTATCAAGCGGCATCTTCAATCTTCTTTCTTCCGGATCCATCTTCATCCCGCCAACGCGGAACATCCATCCTGGCCGACGACTTCCCGACGAATGAGGGTTCCTTTAAATGACGTCATCCAAGATGGCGTCCCTCGAATTCCGATTGGCTGATAGGATTCTATCAGCCAATTGGAATTAAGGTAGGAAAATTCTGATTGGCTGATGGAATCAGCCAATCAGATTCAAGTTCAATCCGATTGGCTGATCCAATCAGCCAATCAGATTGAGCTCGCATTCTATTGGCTGATCAGAACAGCCAATAGAATGCAAGCTCAATCTGATTGGCTGATTCCATCAGCCAATCAGAATTTTCCTACCTTAATTCCGATTGGCTGATAGAATCCTATCAGCCAATCGGAATTCGAGGGACGCCATCTTGGATGATGTCATTTAAAGGAACCGTCATTCGTCGGGAAGTCGTCTGCCAGGATGGATATTCCGCGTCGGCGGGATGAAGATGGATCCGGAAGAAAGAAGATTGAAGATGCTGCTTGATAGAAGACTTCAGCCGGATGATGGATCTCTTCAGCTTCCGCTTGGATCAAGACTTCAGCCGGATGATGGACTTCTTCAGCCCGATGATGGACCTCTTCAGCCGGATGATGGACCTCTTCAGCCCGATGATGGACCTCTTTAGCCCCCGCTTGGGCTTGGATGAAGATTTCGGAGCCTCTTCTGGATGGATCGGTGATACCTGGCGTGGGGAAAATAAGGTAGGGAGATCTTCAGGGGCTTAGTATTAGGTTTATTTAAAGGGGGTTTGGGTTAGATTAGGGGTATGTGGGTGGTGGGTTGTAATGTTGGGGGGGGTATTGTATGTTTTTTTTTTTTTACAGGCAAAAGAGCAGAATTCTTTGGGGCATGCCCCGCAAAAGGCCCTTTTAAGGGCTGGTAAGGTAAAAAAACTTTTCAATTTTTATTTTAGAATAGGGTAGGGCATTTTTTTATTTTGGGGGGCTTTGTTATTTTATTAGGGGGCTTAGAGTAGGTGTAATTATCTTAAAATTGTTGTAATCTTTATATAATGTTTGTAAATTATTTTTTTATTTTTTGTAACTTAGTTCTTTTTTTATTTTTTGTACTTTAGTTAGTTTATTTAATTGTATTTATTTGTAGGTATTTGTATGTAATTAATTTATTGATAGTGTAGGTTTAATTTTAGATAATTGTAGGTATTTTATTAAATTAATTTATTGATAGTGTAGTGTTAGTGTTAGTATAAATCCTAAAATAGCTACAAAATAATTATAATTTATATTGTAGTGTCAGGTTCTGAGTGGTGTTGAACTGTGAATAGTGAATCACAACTGCAGACCAGAATGAGAATGTTGTTAATATATTAAGTGAGTCTCCTGTTATCTTGTTACAGGAGATAGTTATCAGACAATCAGACTGCAGTTAGCAGGTTGCAGCAGAATAGTAGTTTGTATGCAATGTGATGAGATTGCCTTTTCCTGAACAGACAACTCACTTAGCTTAAGAAAAGTTCAGAGACTAGACGGCTGAATGAACTCAGGCTGGAGAAGTGCTTGGAACTGCAGCGTCTGAGAGAGAAGAGAGGTGCTTGGAGCTGCAGCGGCAGCGTCTGTGAGAGAGGAGAGGTGCTTGGAGCTGCAGCGGTAGCGTCTGTGAGAGAGGAGAGGTGCTTGGAGCTGCAGCGGCAGCGTGTCTGGAGGGTGTGTACGAAGTGACCAATCAGGACGTTAGAACTGCTGACAGGCTGAGTACACGATGAGATGCCAGACAGTGAAACGGTTGTAATCCGTGGAGGCAATGAGAAGCTGGAAGCGGAATAGCCGGCAAACAAATCCCCGTTTTGTTAATCACAGATTCTCAGCAGCGAAGAGTTGAAAAAGGGGTCTAAATGTTTTACCGGATACACAGTGGAATATCTTTGAAACTTGGTAATGATTTCTCTATGCAGAGTAACAGCAGTATCTGCGTGCTGGTAGATTGTTCAGTAACACAAGCAAAATTAATTGGCAGGTGAGAGGGGGAGGAGTAGCCTTATATAGAGTTTGTTTAAAGGTACATACATTGCAGCAGATACCTGACAGATCCCCCCGTCAAAGGTGCTGCACTGCAGTACCAACATTTGGGTTGTCAGGATGATCCCTGTGGAATCGAGCAATCAGGCGAGTGGCATTAACATTATTAGCAGGTTCCCAGGAATCCTCCTCTGCAGTGTAACCCTTCCACCGAATTAAATATTGTAGTTGACCATGGTGTATTCTGGAGTTGAGTATAGCTGAGACCTCATATACAGTTTCATCGACGACCACCGGGGGGGTCGGTTGCTGGGATGTCTGTTGTCTGGTAGGGAGATAGGGTTTCAAAAGGGAAACATGGAATGTGGGATGCACAGGTAACTCAGGAGGAAGGGCCAACATGACGGCATTTTCGTTTATTATTTTAGTTATCTCGTATGGTCCTATATAAACTTGGGAGAATTTCCTTGACAGAGTCTTCAGTTTTAAGTATTTCGTTGAGAGCCATACCTTATCCCCTATAAGGTAGGAAGGGGGTTTACGTCTCTTTGAGTCATAATATCGTTTATGGTTTTGCTGAGCCAGCTTGATATTATCCTTGAGGAATACTACAATCTCTGATAAGGTTCTTGAGGTATCGTCCACATGTGGAGATGAGATGTTAAGATGCGGATAAAGATGAAATGTCGGATGAAAACCGTAGTTTGCGTAGAAAGGTGAGCACTTTATGGAAGAGTTCAAGGTGTTGTTGTACGCAAACTCTGCCATGGATATGTTACTTTCCCAAGCATCTTGTTGGTGGGAGCAGTAACAACGTACATATTGTTCTATCCATTGGTTGACTCTCTCCGTCTGGCCGTTTGTTTGCGGATGGAAAGCCGTGCTATATCGGTGGTCTATCTTTAAAACGGAGCACAAGTGTCTCCAACATCTGGAGGTGAATTGTGATCCCCTGTCAGAAACTATGATCGAAGGCAAGCCATGGAGACGTACAACATGTTTTAAGAATAGAGCTGCGGTTTCTGTAGCTGTGGGTAGTTTGTGGTGAGGAATAAAGTGTGCCATCTTCGTGAGGAAGTCCACCACTACCATGATGGTGTTGGAATGATTAGAGTCTGGTAGCTCCACAATGAAATCCAAACCAACTGTGTGCCAAGGCCTATCGGGTATCGGGAGTGGTTGGAGCTCGCCAAAAGGTTTGGATCTGTCGGACTTGGATACTGCACAAACTTGACAAGACTTGATGAAAGAATCCACAGTTTGCTGGAGCTTCGGCCACCAGAAATTCCTAGTAATGAGTTCACTGGTTTTTCGTATGCCTGGGTGACCTGCGAGGGGAGAATCATGGTGTTCTTTGAGAATCTCCTGTCTCAATGTTGGGGGAACATATATTTTACCATTCACAAGATTGATACCTCTTGAATCAGGTTGCTGTAGGGTTTTTGAAAGAGTGGTGTCAGCCTTTTGATGAGCACATAGTGTAGTGGAAGCAAGATTGGAGAACCCCAGGAAGTGATGGGGATTTAGGATACTTGAGTGTTGGGTAGAGTAGCTTGGATGCTGTAAGTGTCTGGATAAAGAATCTGCCTTCCCGTTTTTGCTACCAGGTCGGTAGGTGATCTGAAAATTAAACCTTGTAAAAAACAAACTCCAACATGCCTGTCGGGCCGAGAGCATTTTACAAGTTTGGAGGTACTCCAAATTTCTATGGTCAGTGTAGATCAGAATCGGGAGGATAGTTCCTTCCAATAGGTGCCTCCAATGCTCCAGAGCTGACTTGATAACCAGAAGTTCTTTCTCCCCGATAGCATAATTATGTTCAGCAGGCGTCATTAGCCTAGAGTAGAAAGCCACGGGATGTATGGGTTCTGATGGGGAATTACGCTGTGATAGAATTGCCCCGAGAGCATACTCTGAAGCGTCAACCTCTAGAATGAACTGGAGTTTTGTATCCGGGAAGCGAAGAATGGGAGCGCTGGTGAAACTTCGTTTGAGAGAAGAAAAGGATTTCTCTGACTCTAGATCCCAGATAAACTGCTTATGGGACCCAGTAAGAGTGTTGAGGGGTTTTGCGATCTTGGAGAAATTTTTTTATAAACTTTTGATAGAAGTTAGCGAAGCCAAGGAAGCGTTGAACATCCTTTTTACAACGAGGTGTAGGCCAGTTGAGTATAGCTTCAATCTTCTCATCTTCCATCTTAACTCCTGATGCAGAAATGTTATAACCTAGGAAAGTTATTTCATTGGAATGGAATGAGCACTTCTCTAACTTGGCATATAAGCGGTGAGTCCT
Source organism: Bombina bombina (assembly GCF_027579735.1). Classification (NCBI taxonomy): domain Eukaryota; kingdom Metazoa; phylum Chordata; class Amphibia; order Anura; family Bombinatoridae; genus Bombina; species Bombina bombina. The sequence continues at coordinate 116,270,822 of NC_069508.1, read as the reverse complement.
AAGTCTGCCCAAAACCCAACGAACATGCTTTTTATGCTCTTCTATGGAGTTAGAGTAGATAAGGATGTCATCCAAATAAATAACTACGCATACGTCCAATAAGTCCCTGAAGACATCATTAATGAAGTATTGGAACGTAGCGGGGGCGTTGCAGAGCCCGAATGGCATCACCAAATACTCATAAAGACCGTATCTTGTGCGGAAAGCGGTGAGCCACTCATCTCCTTCCCTGATCCTAATGAGGTTGTACGCCCCTCTAAGATCTAGCTTGGTGTAAACGGTAGCCTTACTGAGGCGTTCGACCAGTTCAGGAATCAAGGGAAGAGGATACCTGTTCTTTTTGGTCCTTCTATTCAACTCACGATAGTCGATTATGGGGCGTAAAGAGTTGTCTTTGTTTTTCACAAAAAACATCCCAGCTCCTGCCGGGGAAGTAGAAGGTCGGATGAAACCCTTCTTCAGATTTTCTTCCAAGTAACCCTTTAAATGATCCAGTTCAGGTTGTGAGAGTGGATATATGTGTCCATAGGGAATGTTCGATCCAGGTAACAATTCAATAGGACAGTCGTATATCCGGTGTGGGGGCAGAGATTCTGCTTGTTTTTTGTCAAAAACATCTTGGAAATCCTGATATTCAACGGGGATCGTTGGGTTTGAAACATGTAGTAAATTCTGTTGTGGATAACAGGTCTCAATGCAATAAGTAGAATTCAAGTCGACTTGTAGGGACTGCCAGCATATCGAGGGTTGATGTTGTTGCAACCAGGACAACCCCAAGACAATAGGGAATAATGGGGAAGGTATGACATCAAAGCAAAGAAATTCAGTATGCCCTTTACCTATAGTGACCTTAAGAGGAACGGTGTGATGTGTGATAGGACCAGACCTCACCATTGAACCATCAATAACACGAAGAGAGACGGGTGTTGCTTTCACACACAAGGGAATTTTATTTTTATTTACAAGGGATAAATCTATGAAGTTTGCATAGGCTCCTGAATCAATGATTGCTTCCGCCTGTAGAGCCTGGAGGTCCCACTGTAAGGATAAGGGGGAGAGTACAGTAAGCAACATCAGACAGCTTGTTTGTTAAACAATTCCTAGTAACTGTCAACTTACTTCTTTTCTGGTGTTGGAGCAGAGGGCAGTTTTTTACTGGATGAGCAGGAGATGCGCAATACATGCAAAGGTCGTTCTGCAGTCTGCGGTGTCTTTCCTCTAGTGTGAGTGGGCCTTTTGTGAAGCCAATCTCCATGGGAACAGTGGAATCCTTTGTACTGTGGGAAGTTGAGGTCAGTCGTAGTGGAGTTTCTGACTGTTGTCTTTCGGAACGTCTCTCTCTGATTCTGCGATCTATCTGTATGGAGAGGTTCATGATACCTTCCAGAGTATTGGGGAGCTCAGTACGTGCTATTTCATCCTTGAGGATATCAGATAGTCCCAAACAATACTGATTCCGTAATGCAACCTCACTCCATTCAGAGTCTTTGATGTACAGTTTAAATTCTGAGAGGTATTCCTCCACTGGACGTCTGCCCTGTCTGAGGGAACGCATCTTGGCTTCGGCCGTGAGCTGTTTTTGAGTATCTTCATAAAGTAAGCTCATCTGTGTGAAAAAATCAGTCAAAGAAGTGAGCGTCGGATCATTATTTTCAAATAGATTATCGGCCCAAATCCTGGCTTCACCAGACAGAAAAGAAATTGCAGTCATAACCTTTAGCCTCTCTGTATGATATGTCCTTGGGCGCATCTGGAACAAAAGGTAGCAGGCATTCCTGAATTGTCTGAAATTCTTTCTGTCTCCTGAGAATCTTTCAGGTAGGGAGACTTGTGGTTCTGGAGTATTATCCCTTAAAGCTTTCCTCAAGTTATTATTCTGTAATTGGAGCTCTCTGAAAGCTTGTGAGAGTTTATCAACACGTTGTGTAAGGTTATATACAACGTTGGGGAGGTCTGCTGGATCCATTGTTAGGCCAATTAATATGTCAGGTTCTGAGTGGTGTTGAACCGTGAATAGTGAATCACAACTGCAGACCAGAATGAGAATGTTGTTAATATATTAAGTGAGTCTCCTGTTATCTTGTTACAGGAGATAGTTATCAGACAATCAGACTGCAGTTAGCAGGTTGCAGCAGAATAGTAGTTTGTATGCAATGTGATGAGATTGCCTTTTCCTGAACAGACAACTCACTTAGCTTAAGAAAAGTTCAGAGACTAGACGGCTGAATGAACTCAGGCTGGAGAAGTGCTTGGAACTGCAGCGGCAGCGTCTGAGAGAGAAGAGAGGTGCTTGGAGCTGCAGCGGCAGCGTCTGTGAGAGAGGAGAGGTGCTTGGAGCTGCAGCGGTAGCGTCTGTGAGAGAGGAGAGGTGCTTGGAGCTGCAGCGGCAGCGTGTCTGGAGGGTGTGTACGAAGTGACCAATCAGGACGTTAGAACTGCTGACAGGCTGAGTACACGATGAGATGCCAGACAGTGAAACGGTTGTAATCCGTGGAGGCAATGAGAAGCTGGAAGCGGAATAGCCGGCAAACAAATCCCCGTTTTGTTAATCACAGATTCTCAGCAGCGAAGAGTTGAAAAAGGGGTCTAAATGTTTTACCGGATACACAGTGGAATATCTTTGAAACTTGGTAATGATTTCTCTATGCAGAGTAACAGCAGTATCTGCGTGCTGGTAGATTGTTCAGTAACACAACCAAAATTAATTGGCAGGTGAGAGGGGGAGGAGTAGCCTTATATAGAGTTTGTTTAAAGGTACATACATTGCAGCAGATACCTGACATGTAGCTATATTAGGGTTTATTTTACAGGTAATTATTTAGCTTTAAATAGGAATAATTTATTTAATAAGAGTGAGGTCCGGTTGGCAGATTAGGGGTTAATACTTGAAGTTAGGTGTCGGTGATGTTAGGGAGGGCAGATTAGGGGTTAATACTATTTATTATAGGGTTATTGAGGCGGGAGTGAGGCGGATTAGGGGTTAATAACTTTATTATAGTAGAGGTGTGGTCCGGTCGGCAGATTAGGGGTTAATAATTGTAGGTAGGTGGCGGCGACGTTGGGGGCGGCAGATTAGGGGTTAATAAATATAATATAGGGGTCGGCGGAGTTAGGGGCAGCAGATTAGGGGTACATAGGGATAACATAGGTTGCGGCGGTGTGTGGTCGGCAGATTAGGGGTTACATTTTTTTATTAGAGTGGGGGGGCCTCGGTTTAGGGGTACATAGGTAGTTTATGGGTGTTAGTGTACTTTAGAGCACAGTAGTTAAGAGCTTTATGAACCAGCGTTAGCCCAGAAAGCTCTTAACTCCTGGCTTTTTGTTGCGGCTGGAGTCTTGTCGTTAGATTTCTAATGCTCACTTCAGCCAAGACTCTAAATACCAGCGTTAGAAAGATCCCATTGAAAAGATAGGATACACAAATGGCGTAGGGGGATCTGCGGTATGGAAAAGTCGTGGCTGCAAAGTGAGCGTAAGACCCTTTCCTGACTGACTCTAAATACCAGCGGGCAGCCAAAACCAGCGTTAGGAGCCCCTAACGCTGGTTTTGACGGCTAACGCAGAACTCTAAATCTAGGCGTAAGTTTGCCATTCTCTGCATATCTTGGGGCTAATCATAATTTCAGGGTTACTCTTAATTAAGAAATATTTTGAAAATTATAATCTATCTTAAATATCGTACATACATTTTGCCAGGCTAAGATTAAGTTTCCCATATTCTCTAGCCTTTTAACCCTATTTGGTAGTTTCCCATAATCAATATGAATTAAGGTATTTAATGCAAAGGGTTTCATTATATTTTTTTCTAATTCAAGGTCAAGGAAAGTCTTGTTCTCAGTAATTCAGGCCAAAACTATATTTGAAAGAAAGACATAGTTAATAACATTCAAATCAGGCAATCCCAATCCTCCCCACTCTTTTGATATACAGAGTTTTGCGTTTGATATCTAAGATTTATTACCATTCCAACACAAATAATTTATTGCCTTTTAAAACCGTAGTATGTCTTTATTATGGTAGATTTTGAATTAAATATAATATCTTAGGGAGTGTAATAATTTTCACCATATTTATTTTCCCTGAAAGAGTTATTGGTAAACATGCCCATCTCTTAATCTCCTCTATTGTTTTTGAAAATATTGTATCATAATTTATAAAAGGGAACCCCAAGGGGAACCGTGAGCGGGGTGCGCTAACAAAAAATAAGTGATTTTGGTCTATGGACAAACCATATTAGTTCGTGTGAGATGATAGTGCTGTGTCTTGTAAGGCAATCAAATGTGCTGGCGGCAGGGCTCCTCTGGTCTTCTGGAAGAAGGTATCTGTAATTTAGAAGTAGAAAAGAGGGCGCCACATAGCGTAATATTGTTGACTAAAAAGCCCAAATAGGTGATTATTGTTAACGCTTACCAGAAATAGATGCACCGTATTGTAACCGGTGCTGACAGGCAGGCTAACACTTTCAGTGGTTAGCACACTGGGTGGCCTCAGGCAAGCCGTGCACAGGTGATACTCAGCGTTTGCTTGATTGATGGACGTCTGTGCAGCTAATGTGTGAGAAACTGCGGTAGATCAAACACTTTGAAACCTTTACCAGGAAGGATCAAAAGAGAACAAAGGACAACTTCCGTGTATAAAATAGAAGAGTTTTAATCCATACAAACTGCTACGCGTTTCTAGACCTACACCGGTCTTTTCTTCAGGCATACAAATAATATTGTATCATAATTTAGTTTCTATTATTCTCCTGGTATTTGAGAATGCGACTTTCAAAATTTGTCTTTGAAGAGTTTTTTTTTGTCTAAGTAGCCATACAATTTCTGATTTGCTTGTATTAACTTTTTACCCTGAAAATTATCTGAATGTTTCTAGTATTTTAATTGTTTTGGGAATCTGGATTTTTGAGTCTCTAAGAAATTATAACATGCATCAGCGTAAGCTGCTACTTTTAATTCCGTATCTCTTATCTGAATTCCTCTAATTGTTTCCCGAACTTTAATCATCAGTGGTTCAAGAGCTAGATCAAATAGTATAGGTGATAGGGGGCACCCTTTGGGTGTACCTCTATACATTGCGATATACTTTGATTGCTGACATTTATGAGAAGTGCAGTTTTAGGAGAGGAATATACTGCTCTTATACATTCCATAATATTCCCTGTAAAGCCAGAATTTTCCAAGGATGTAAAGAGATGGTCCCATTCAACTGAATCAAAGGCCTTTTCAGCATCTAATGTTAATAATAATAAATCCAAGCCTTTTTATATAGAACTCCCAGACAAATGAGATAACATTAGTTACCCTACGTATATTGTAAAAAAATGATCTACCATTTATAAACCAGGACTGATCGGGATGAATCAACGTTGGAATCACATGTTGTAATCTATTTGCAATAATACTTGTTAATATTTTGAAATCAGTATTTAATAATGAAATAGGTCTAAAAGAACTCCTTAATTTATCAAATTTATTTGGTAGATTATCCGGTCCTGCAGCCTTATTTAAAAAACAGTATCTATAATATTTTTTTATAATTATTTTTAATATTATATATGTAATATTTCAATAATGTGCCTTAAGATGTCTGTTTACTTAAAGTGACAAAGAAGAAATGTGAGAACAAACTACGCTCTATAAAATAAAACTTAATTTTTTTTTTGCAATTTAAAACAGCGACAGTATCGCTCAGATCATTGAAAAAAATGTGAGAATCTAGCGTAGCACAGATGGTTTACGCGTTTCGGCAAACTGCCGTAATCATAGCCACGCTCTATTTTTCAAACAGTACTGGCTGTCCTCACGATTGGGCTGTAATATACACCCCCCTATGATGTCAGTATACAGATGAATGAGGCAGGAAGTGCGGGAGTAAAGCAGCGGTCCACAGTTGCACTTACCAACACTGTTGAATACAGCTTCAGAGAAGCCAAACATTACGGGCAGAAGCGAGAGCCACGAGTGGTTGTCAGTATGGAAGTACTGTGACAATCTTATGGAGGCAACCGAAGGATAAGACAACCCCAGGGAAACCCGAAGAGAGACAGTGACGTTGTAAGGGTAAGCCCACTGAGGGAGCCTTACTTACAAATTGTGCTTCAGCATTTGATAAAGGTGCACTTTATAACACTATTCACAGCTTCATCTGAACACAGATCTTATATAACAGGATACATGCTATTGTATATGAGCACTAATATCTAGTAATGAGTTGTATTAAGTGCATAAAATCGATGAAAGTTTTGTAATTATCGCCTGATCCACACAGGAAGTGTGAGAAGGGAATACATCCCAAGGTGAACACTACAAACCTGTTATCTATTGTTATATGAAACAGAGTGTCTGACAGGGGGGATACAGAGTGTATATCTTTTGGCCCAATAAAAACTTCTAACTGTGATTACAAATACTATTATATTATTTAGAGTTAAAACACCTTGCAACCAAGACTTTACTGTGTAATACTTAAAGTGACAGTCTAGTCCAAATTTTCATGATTCAGATAGAGAATGTAATTTTAAACAATTTTCCAATTTACTTTTATCACCAATTTTGTTTTGTTCTCTTGGTATTCTTAGTTGAAAGCTAAACCTAGGAGGTTCATATGCTAATTTCTAAGCCCTTGTAGGCCGCCTCTTCTCTTGGGGCATTTTGACAGTTTTTCACCACTAGAGGGTGTTAGCTTGTGTGTGTCATATAGATAACACTGTTCTCATGCACGTGGAGTTCAGATGAGCCAGCTTTGATTGGCTAAAATGGATGTCTGTCAAAAGAACTGAAATAAGGGGGCAGTTTGCAGAGGCTTAGATACAAGGTAATCACAGAGGTAAAAAGTGTATTTATATAACTGTATTGGTTGTGCAAAACTAGGGAATGGGTAATAAAGGGATTATCTATCGTTTTAAACAATACAAATTCTGGTGTAGACTGTCCCTTTAACTTATCTCACCCTGAGCAGACCAGAATCTAACTTTCTAATTGGCCTTTTAAATTGTCTTTGACTTAGCAATCGACTAATTTAGTGGACCCAGCTGACTGCCCTGCCTATATATATATATATATATACAACTAGCTTGGGTTGTGCATTGTTACAACAGCATATGTTAACATTTCTGAAGTGAACATTTTATAAGTGAAGCACTAAGAGAAGAATTATACAAGAATTGAACAAAGATTGGACAAGCGGCAAGACACAAGGCAAGTGCTGCTGTAATACTGTGTTTTAATGTGTTAAATGGATTCCAACTTTTGTAAAAATGCTCAATATCTTCATATTTCTTTTTGCTACCTCTTGTCTCAATAACAAACTACTTTACTCAATTATTCATTCCCCCTCACCACTTGGCCATCTCTCTTAAACTCACCTTACTTTTGTACTCATGAACTTTACCTATTCCTAAAAACTCTCTTTCCCCCCTGCACCTCGTCTCAAAAAATATGTCTCATTACTGCAAATCTGTATCTCATCTCATGTCACTCTCCCTCTTGCTTATACTAGCTGCTGGTGACATCTCCCCTAATCCTGGTCCCCAACAATTTCCTAGCCGTGCACATCCATGTGTACCCTTCCATAGACTCAGAAAACAAATCTCTGGTAACCTTACTCACATTCCTCTTGTATCTAAAGCCACTACCCCCTTCACTTGTGCACTCTGGAACTCTCGCTTAGTTTGCAACAAGCTCACTTCTATCCATGACCTCTTTATCTCCCGCTCCCTCAAACTTCTGGCTCTAAGATAAACATATCTCTCTCTCCCTTAGACACAGCATCCACTGCTGCTCTGTCACATGGGGGTGTCCACTTCAGTCACACTCCTAAGTCTGGTAATAGACAAGGAGGTGGTGTAGGTATTTTACTTTCCTCTCATTGAATCTTTTTACAAATATAACCTCTCTCTTCACTCACATTTTCCTCATTTGAAACCCACATGATTCGCTTATTGTCTCCCCATCTATATGTGTTGCAGTCATATGCCGACCCTCTGGCTCCTCAACTCAATTTCTAAATCCCTTGGTTGCCTGTTTACCTTATTTTCTTACATCAGACACCCCTGCCCTAATTCTTGGCGACTTCAATCTCCCTCTTGACAATCCCACTGCCTCCTCTGCAAAACAATTTCTGCAACTCACTTCCTCTTTCAGTTTGTACAATGGACTTACTCTCCCACTCACAAAGATGGTCACTCCCTTGACCTGATCTTTAGCTATAGATGCACTATTTCAAACTTCACAAACTCCCCTTTTCCACTTTGTAACCACCATCTCCTCACTTGCAACATCACATCCCTCCCTACAACTCTCCCTCCTTCTACTCTTCACACCAAACTTCAGAGAAGCATTGTGTCATTAGATCAGCAACAGCTTGCTAATTCCCTCAAACTTCTCCTCTCATCCATCTTCTCCTTTTCCTGCCCTGGCCAATCTATCTGCCACTATAATTCAACCCTTACATAGGTCCTTGACAATCTGGCCCCTCTTACTTTAGCTCGGAAATCACACACTCATCCTCAGCCCTGGCATACTCCTCTGACACGGTACCTAGGCAGATGTTCCCATACTGCTGAGTGGCACTGGAGAACATATCAGAGTTCAGCTGAATTTCTTCACTACAAGTTCATCTTGAACTCCTACTATTCTGCCCTTAATCTTTATAAGCAACATTACTTCTTTTCTCTTATCTCTACTCTTTCTTCTAACCCAAAACGTCTGTTCTCCACTTTCAATACTCTTCTCCGCCCACCCCCACCTCCTAATACAACTTCTCTCTCAGCTCAAGATTTCGCCAGCCACTTCAATAACAAAATCGACTCCATCAGAAACTAAATCAGCTCTCAACATATATCCATTCTCTTACACCCTCAAACGTTCGCAATCAACCACAACCCACATAGCCATACATTCAGCTCTTTCTCCCCTGTTACTGAGGAAGAAGTTTCTGCACTTATACTGTGCTCTCACCTCACTACCTGACCCCTTGGCTCTATCCCCTCACAGCTACTCCCCTCCTTCTCTTCTAACCTTACCCCTATACTCACACACATTTTCAACCTCTCCCTCAGCACCGGTATATTTTCCTCACCTCTGAAACATGCACTGGTCACACCTATCCTCAGAAAACGTTCTCTCGATCCAACCTCCCCATCAAACTACTGCCCTATTTCCCTACTCCCTCTTGCCTCAAAGCTTCTCGAAAAGCTAGTATTTGCACATCTTTCCCATACCCTCACATTAAACTCCCTCTTTGACCCACTGCAATCTGGATTTTGTCCCCATCACTCCACAGAGATAGCAATCATTAAGGTTACCAACGACCTACTTACAGCAAAATCAAAAGGCTACTTCTCTCTGCTCATCCTAGTTGATCTGTCCGCAGCCTTTGATAGATACCACCCTCTTTTGCTCCAAAACCGGCAATCCTTTGGCATTTGTGATACAGCCCTCTTGTGTTTCTCTTCATAACTGTCTAATCATACCTTTAGTGTAGCCTCTGCCCCTTCACCACTTTTTATTGGGATACCGCAAGGCTGTCCTCGGTCCCCTTCTCTTTTCAATCTACACGTCATCATTAGGTTCCCTAATAAAGTCCCACGGGTTTCAATATCATTTGTATGCCGACGACACCCAAATCTATTTCTCTGCACCAGACCTGTCTCCTTCCTTGCAAACCTGTGTGACTGTCTTTCTCACATCTCTTCCTGGATGTCCTCTCACAACTTTAAGCTAAATCTCTACAAAACTGAGCTCCTTATTTTCCCCCTTCTTCTAAAGTCTCCACCCCTAATCTCTCTATAACTGTCAACAACTCCATCATTACCCCTACCCTGCATGCCTGATGTCTTGGGGTGTAACAACCTGTGGAGGTTTATTAGAACAGGAACTGGAACTTAAGTGCAGAAAAGCAGCAGCAAGCACAAACAAATATCCAGAGAACAAGGTATCCAAAAAGGGGTGAGACAAAATCAGCATCAAACAGGACAAAGGTCAGGGAAGGCACCAATCCGAGAAGTCAGGGAGAAGCAGAGGTCACAAAATACAATAAACAGGATTCACAAGGAATAAATGCAAGGAGTTCATAAGCAGGGTGCAAAACCAAGCACTGACTGACAGGAGTGCTCTGCTTATAAAGGGGTTACTGAATCACATGACCTAGCCTCACCTGTTGGTAGGAGTTACCTGAAGTCAATGAAAGTGGAGGTAGGACTCGGCACCATCTTGGTTACCTCACTCTCCTTGCCCCACCCTCCGGCCATGCTCCCGAGCTCAGCCACGGATAGACGGAAGGACCACTGTGGGCTGAGGTACAGAGGCTAATGACCGGGGAGCAGAGGCCTCAGGTATCGTGATCTCCACAGAATGACTTTGTGATCCGCGCGAACAGGTGAGCATCGGCGTATGTGACATGGGATCACATTTTACTCAGATTTTTCTTTCACGCCTTACATTCAGTCCTTGGCTAAATCCTGCTGCTTCCACCTTAAAAATATCTCTATAATTAGACATTTCCTTATATAAGACACAACTAAGATTTTAATCCACTCTCTCATCCTTTCCCGCCTCTACTGCAATTCTGTCCTCTCTGGTCTCCCTAGCTGCAGAATAGCTCCTTTACAATCCATAATGAACGTCTCTGCCAGGCTCATCTTCCTTACATGTCGCTCTTCATCTGCTGCACCTCTCTGCCAATCCCTTCACTGGCTTCCTCTTGCCTACAGGATTAAACACAAAATTCTGACTCTGACATACAAGGCCCTCGACTGCACTGCTCCCCAGTATATCTCAGAACTTGTCTTAAGATACTCACCCTCCCGTCCCCTTTGCTCTGCTCATGACCTCCTACTCTCCTCTCTTGTTACCTCCTCACATTCCCATTTACAGGACTTTTCCAGACTGGCTCCCATCTTGTGGAACTCTCTGCCTCGCTCCACAAGCCTCTCCCCTAGGTTTGAAAGCTTCAAGCGCTCCATAAAGACTTGTAATAACCTGTAAATGTCCCTTTAACACCAAGCACCTCCCATTTTATGTTGTCTACTTAAGCTCACTCTTTCTCTGACATAGTTCTTGAATATTGCTAATAAGTTGAAATGTTAAGCTTCACTTCGCCATTCTACATTCCTCCGCCTACCAAACTGCATACAACCTCTTGCTTGTTGGATCTCTCACTCAATGCTGTGATCTCATCCAGTCTGTTGTCATGTTACCGGAATGTCTTACACTGAGGATGGCATCCGCTACACCTTCATTCCACAGAGTGTCTGACAGGGGGATACAGAGTGTATATCTTTTGGCCCAATAAAAACTTCTAACTGTGATTACAAATACTATTATATTATTTAGAGTTAAAACAGCTTGCAACCAAGACTTTACTGTGTAATACTTAAAGTGACAGTCTAGTCCAAATTTTCATGATTCAGATAGAGAATGTAATTTTAAACAATTTTCCAATTTACTTTTATCACCAATTTTGTTTTGTTCTCTTGGTATTCTTAGCTGAAAGCTAAACCTAGGAGGTTCATATGCTAATTTCTAAGCCCTTGTAAGCCGCCTCTACTCTTGGGGCATTTTGACAGTTTTTCACCACTAGAGGGTGTTAGCTTGTGTGTGTCATATAGATAACACTGTTCTCATGCACGTGGAGTTCAGATGAGCCAGCTTTGATTGGCTAAAATGGATGTCTGTCAAAAGAACTGAAATAAGGGGGCAGTTTGCAGAGGCTTAGATACAAGGTAATCACAGAGGTAAAAAGTGTATTTATATAACTGTATTGGTTGTGCAAAACTAGGGAATGGGTAATAAAGGGATTATCTATCGTTTTAAACAATACAAATTCTGGTGTAGACTGTCCCTTTAACTTATCTCACCCTGAGCAGACCAGAATCTAACTTTCTAATTGGCCTTTTAAATTGTCTTTGACTTAGCAATCGATTAATTTAGTGGACCCAGCTGACTGCCCTGCCTATATATATATATATATATATATATATATATATATATATATATATATATATATATATATATATATATATATATATAAACAACTAGCTTGGGCTGTGCATTGTTACAACAGCATATGTTAACATTTCTGAAGTGAACATTTTATAAGTGAAGCACTAAGATAAGAATTATACAAGAATTGAACAAAGATTGGACAAGCGGCAAGACACAAGGCACGTGCTGCTGTAATACTGTGTTTTAATGTGTTAAATTGATTCCAACTTTTGTAAAAATGCTCAATATCTTCATATTTCTTTTTGCTACCTCTTGTCTCAATAACAAACTACTTTACTCAATTATTCATTCCCCCTCACCACTTGGCCATCTCTCTTAAACTCACCTTACTTTTGTACTCATGAACTTTACCTATTCCTAAAAACTCTCTTTCCCCCCTGCACCTCGTCTCAAAAAATATGTCTCATTACTGCAAATCTGTATCTCATCTCACGTCACTCTCCCTCTTGCTTATACTAGCTGCTGGTGACATCTCCCCTAATCCTGGTCCCCAACAATTTCCTAGCCGTGCACATCCATGTGTACCCTTCCATAGACTCAGAAAACAAATCTCTGGTAACCTTACTCACATTCCTCTTGTATCTAAAGCCACTACCCCCTTCACTTGTGCACTCTGGAACTCTCGCTTAGTTTGCAACAAGCTCACTTCTATCCATGACCTCTTTATCTCCCGCTCCCTCAAACTTCTGGCTCTAAGATAAACATATCTCTCTCTCCCTTAGACACAGCATCCACTGCTGCTCTGTCACATGGGGGTGTCCACTTCAGTCACACTCCTAAGTCTGGTAATAGACAAGGAAGTGGTGTAGGTATTTTACTTTCCTCTCATTGAATCTTTTTACAAATATAACCTCTCTCTTCACTCACATTTTCCTCATTTGAAACCCACATGATTCGCTTATTGTCTCCCCATCTATATGTGTTGCAGTCATATGCCGACCCTCTGGCTCCTCAACTCAATTTCTAAATCCCTTGGTTGCCTGGTTACCTTATTTTCTTACATCAGACACCCCTGCCCTAATTCTTGGCAACTTCAACCTCCCTCTTGACAATCCCACTGCCTCCTCTGCAAAACAATTTCTGCAACTCACTTCCTCTTTCAGTTTGTACAATGGACTTACTCTCCCACTCACAAAGATGGTCACTCCCTTGACCTGATCTTTAGCTATAGATGCACTATTTCAAACTTCACATATTCCCCTTTTCCACTTTGTAACCACCATCTCCTCACTTGCAACATCACATCCCTCCCTACAACTCTCCCTCCTTCTACTCTTCACACCAAACTTCAGAGAAGCATTGTGTCATTAGATCAGCAACAGCTTGCTAATTCCCTCAAACTTCTCCTCTCATCCATCTTCTCCTTTTCCTGCCCTGGCCAATCTATCTGCCACTATAATTCAACCCTTACATAGGTCCTTGACAATCTGGCCCCTCTTACTTTAGCTCGGAAATCACACACTCATCCTCAGCCCTGGCATACTCCTCTGACACGGTACCTAGGCAGATGTTCCCATACTGCTGAGTGGCACTGGAGAACATATCAGAGTTCAGCTGAATTTCTTCACTACAAGTTCATCTTGAACTCCTACTATTCTGCCCTTAATCTTTATAAGCAACATTACTTCTTTTCTCTTATCTCTACTCTTTCTTCTAACCCAAAACGTCTGTTCTCCACTTTCAATACTCTTCTCCGCCCACCCCCACCTCCTAATACAACTTCTCTCTCAGCTCAAGATTTCGCCAGCCACTTCAATAACAAAATCGACTCCATCAGAAACTAAATCAGCTCTCAACATATATCCATTCTCTTACACCCTCAAACGTTCGCAATCAACCACAACCCACATAGCCATACATTCAGCTCTTTCTCCCCTGTTACTGAGGAAGAAGTTTCTGCACTTATACTGTGCTCTCACCTCACTACCTGACCCCTTGGCTCTATCCCCTCACAGCTACTCCCCTCCTTCTCTTCTAACCTTATCCCTATACTCACACACATTTTCAACCTCTCCCTCAGCACCGGTATATTTTCCTCACCTCTGAAACATGCACTGGTCACACCTATCCTCAGAAAACGTTCTCTCGATCCAACCTCCCTATCAAACTACTGCCCTATTTCCCTACTCCCTCTTGCCTCAAAGCTTCTCGAAAAGCTAGTATTTGCACATCTTTCCCATACCCTCACATTAAACTCCCTCTTTGACCCACTGCAATCTGGATTTTGTCCCCATCACTCCACAGAGACAGCAATCATTAAGGTTACCAACGACCTACTTACAGCAAAATCAAAAGGCTACTTCTCTCTGCTCATCCTAGTTGATCTGTCCGCAGCCTTTGATAGATACCACCCTCTTTTGCTCCAAAACCGGCAATCCTTTGGCATTTGTGATACAGCCCTCTTGTGGTTCTCTTCATAACTGTCTAATCATACCTTTAGTGTAGCCTCTGCCCCTTCACCACTTTTTATTGGGATACCGCAAGGCTGTCCTCGGTCCCCTTCTCTTTTCAATCTACACGTCATCATTAGGTTCCCTAATAAAGTCCCACGGGTTTCAATATCATTTGTATGCCGACGACACCCAAATCTATTTCTCTGCACCAGACCTGTCTCCTTCCTTGCAAACCTGTGTGACTGTCTTTCTCACATCTCTTCCTGGATGTCCTCTCACAACTTTAAGCTAAATCTCTACAAAACTGAGCTCCTTATTTTCCCCCTTCTTCTAAAGTCTCCACCCCTAATCTCTCTATAACTGTCAACAACTCCATCATTACCCCTACCCTGCATGCCTGATGTCTTGGGGTGTAACAACCTGTGGAGGTTTATTAGAACAGGAACTGGAACTTAAGTGCAGAAAAGCAGCAGCAAGCACAAACAAATATCCAGAGAACAAGGTATCCAAAAAGGGGTGAGACAAAATCAGCATCAAACAGGACAAAGGTCAGGGAAGGCAGCAATCCGAGAAGTCAGGGAGAAGCAAAGGTCACAAAATACAATAAACAGGATTCACAAGGAATAAACGCAAGGAGTTCATAAGCAGGGTGCAAAACCAAGCACTGACTGACAGGAGTGCTCTGCTTATAAAGGGGTAACTGAATCACATGACCTAGCCTCACCTGTTGGTAGGAGTTACCTGAAGCCAATGAAAGTGGAGGTAGGACTCGGCACCATCTTGGTTACCTCACTCTCCTTGCCCCACCCTCCGGCCATGCTCCCGAGCTCAGCCACAGATAGACGGAAGGACCACTGTGGGCTGAGGTACAGAGGCTAATGACCGGGGAGCAGAGGCCTCAGGTATCGTGATCTCCACAGAATGACTTTGTGATCCGCGCGAACAGGTGAGCATCGGCGTATGTGACATGGGATCACATTTTACTCAGATTTTTCTTTCACGCCTTACATTCAGTCCTTGGCTAAATCCTGCTGCTTCCACCTTAAAAATATCTCTATAATTAGACATTTCCTTATATAAGACACAACTAAGATTTTAATCCACTCTCTCATCCTTTCCCGCCTCTACTGCAATTCTGTCCTCTCTGGTCTCCCTAGCTGCAGAATAGCTCCTTTACAATCCATAATGAACGTCTCTGCCAGGCTCATCTTCCTTACATGTCGCTCTTCATCTGCTGCACCTCTCTGCCAATCCCTTCACTGGCTTCCTCTTGCCTCCAGGATTAAACACAAAATTCTGACTCTGACATACAAGGCCCTCGACTGCACTGCTCCCTAGTATATCTCAGACCTTGTCTTAAGATACTCACCCTCCCGTCCCCTTTGCTCTGCTCATGACCTCCTACTCTCCTCTCTTGTTACCTCCTCACATTCCCATTTACAGGACTTTTCCAGACTGGCTCCCATCTTGTGGAACTCTCTGCCTCGCTCCACAAGCCTCTCCCCTAGGTTTGAAAGCTTCAAGCGCTCCATAAAGACTTGTAATAACCTGTAAATGTCCCTTTAACACCAAGCACCTCCCATTTTATGTTGTCTACTTAAGCTCACTCTTTCTCTGACATAGTTCTTGAATATTGCTAATAAGTTGAAATGTTAAGCTTCACTTCGCCATTCTACATTCCTCCGCCTACCAAACTGCATACAACCTCTTGCTTGTTGGATCTCTCACTCGATGCTGTGATCTCATCCAGTCTGTTGTCATGTTACCAGAATGTCTTACACTGAGAAAGGCATCCGCTACACCTTCATTCCGCTCCTGTAGCAACAACCTCCGTCTGACACTCTGTGTCTCCGCCATCCGCTTTACCTACATTCAGCTCCTGCGGCAACATCCTCTGCTTGACACACTGTGTCTTTCTACCCTGCTCCAGTTTACCCACGGCCGTAATCCAGGATTCAAACCTGTGTAGAGACTGTGCACATTATCAGCATCACCTACGTTGATCAATCCTGAGCAGTGTGCACCTCTAAATACTGCAAGTACCATATTTAGTGTGTTCAGCAGTTTATTGTCTCTCTCTCTCAACTCAATGTTTACAGACATTTAACTACCAGCTGTGTCTCTCTTACTAAGTGACTCTTGCTTTAACTAATCATTGATCAACTCTGCTGCCTCTGAAGTTATACATTATTTTGTATGCTATTTGCTCTTTTTACTATTGCATTCCCTCTCATGGTGAAATCTATTTCAGCTGATAAACCTGTCACTTATACATCCACCATCAGGTGTCATAATTGAATTAACAGTATATATTGAACTCTATCTTTGGAGCTAACTTCTAGGCTTTATCTTGCTGCTAGATTATATTGCTGTGAACACTGTGGGGCCTATTTATCATGATGTGAGCGGACATGATCTGATATTGCGGATCATGTCTGCTGCATATCCATAAATGCCGACAGCATATGCTCTTGGCATTCATCATTGCACCAGCAGTTCGGTTGATTTCCGGCGATGTCTGTCCACCGGCTCAGAGCAGGCGGACAGGATATGGAGCAGCGGTCTTTAGACTGCTACTTCATAACTTGTGTTTCTGGCGAAACTAAAGGCTCGCCAGAAACACAGGGCATCAAGCTCCATACGGAGCTTGATAAATAGGCCCCATTTTGACTGTGTTTCATGCTGCGTTGGTTTAATCTAAACCTTCAATATTCTGCTATCGCATAGTATTTCTGCTCACTTAACCTTCTACTTGGGGGAGGCTATAAGTAGCTACATTCCAACCTTTTATACTTAGCATATTATAATTTTGGAATCTTTATCATACTCTGGATATTACAAGACTCTACTGTTCAGGAATGTAGTACAGGTCCAGATCTACAGCCCAGGTGCCAGTAGGCACCAAAATCTAAAGCCCCCCACCACACACGCTCCCTGTTCACATGTATAAACCTATAGATACAGCCTAAAACGTGATAGAATTATTATTTTTTTTTACAGCAGCTGCTAATTTTGCCACATAAAAGGCAGTCCATGATCTATAACAAAACACTCCAGACAGTATTTGTCCAGTAAAATGAATTCCAGTCAGAACAGTATTTGTTTTTTTTTAATATAATTTATACAAGAAAAGTGCAGGTTGTCTAGACTGGGGCTTCATTTAGAAACTTTGCTGACTAACCCTGCAATGTGTACAATCAACCAATGGTCAGTTGTTTTTTTAAAGTGTAATTATCCTGTGCAACAGCCTTGGCATTTTGCATTTTAGCAATAATATTCATACCTATGGTATTTTATATGAAAGACTGCCCTCTGACTGTACAATCTGTCATTTTGATTTTGACAGCTGCTGCTGCTGCAGCTAATACATGCCCACCGTGCACTCAGAGCTCTCTATAATAGCGCACAAATAGTCACTCACTGTCACTCCCCATAAAAGAACCAACCCCCACACACTTACTCTCAGGCCGCTCTGTCCGCATTCACTGGAGAAACAGACCGGACCGGCCAGTGTGGTGGCCATCTTTGTTTAGGGCAAAGTTATTATCTACTTTGGTGAGTGAGGGGAGAGCCGCAGAGGTGTGCAGTAAAAGGCATATGGACCAGAGAGACAGGCACCCCTCTATGGAAGGCGCCTGTAGGCACATGCCTACTCTGCCTAATGGTAAATCTGGCTCAGGGGATGCATACAACCAACACTATCCTTTCTTTATACCAGTTCCTCTCCTCCATTGCTAGCCCCTTGAACACCCTTAGCATGCATGTAAACCTAAGAGCCCAGCTGTTTGTAGATTACCTTCTTAAGAGCTGACTACAACAGTGCAACTCTTGGCAGGGCCCTTTAGCCATTTGATCCCTATAAATGTTTCCTTCTATACCACCTGTTTATAGGGAAGCGGAATCTGTTGGTGCTCTACAAATAACCAATAATAATAAAAGATATGTGCACTAACCCTAAACAGCGTTAGACCTGCATTGCGCAACCTGAGGTGAGTTATGCATATTTTACATTACAATGTTCTTCATATAATTTTTTTATTATATATATATATATATATATATATATATATATATATATATATATATATATATATATATATATATCAGGGTACCTGTGAAGTAACATTAAATAAACTACAAATGTATCAAATAATTTAGTATTTAATTTTATCTAATATTTAATTTGATATGAATTGGTCTCACTATAGCCACTGACCCCCCCTTGCTGCTCAAGACATCTAAGAAAGCAAAATGGATGATACAATTTTTCAATTAGTGAAGATAGATCACTAAACCTTTGAAGCCCAATGCTTTACAGTGGAGGTAAACATTTCCCTGATAATTACCTAGTCCAGGATCCCCCCTGGGTTGACAGAGACAAATATTCTGTACATGAAGTCAGTCTACAATATTCAGCTCTTTAGAGTCCAAGTGTATGCACAAAAACAAACAGGTTTTCATGGAAGTAAACCTCTTTGCATACAAAAGTTAATTACCCCACGCTGAGTTTGTGACAGACCGCCTGGAACCCAGAATGAGTACCTCGGTCAGAACACTTCCCTTGTCCTTGACATCCCTTTATGCAGAGCAATTCTTGCTGAGACCGGAGTCAAGCCAGCGGCTGTATCTCCCCCAGCTGGGCTGGTCTCAGTGGGCTCCCAGGCAGGTAGTGTTCCCTCTGCCCTGCAGCTCTCTCCTGGCAGGTATCATCCCTTCTGCCTGTCTGCTTCTAGGCAGGAAAAGATCCCTCTACCTGGCTGCTTCTAGGCAGGAATAGATCCCTCTGCCTCCGGATAGTGGGCCAGAGCTATTGTTGCTGAGACCAGGGTCAAGCCAGCGGCTGTTTCTCCCCCAGCTGGGCTGGTCTTAGTGGGCTCCCAGGCAGGTAGCTTCCCCTCTGCCCTGCAGCTCTCTCCTGACAGGTATTGTCCCCTCCTCCTGTCTGCTTCTAGGCAGGAATAGATCCCTCTGCCTGGTGGCTTCTAGGCAGGAATAGATCCCTCTGCCTCTGGATAGTGGGACCAGAGCTATCGTTGCTGAGACCGGGGTCAAGCCAGCGGCTGTATCTCCCCCAGCTGGGCTGGTCTCAGTGGGCTCCCAGGCAGGTAGCGACCCCTCTGCCGGTCTGCTTCTAGGCAGGAACAGATCCCTCTGCCTCACTGCTCCTTTCAGGCAGGTAACATCCCCCCTGCTACACTCCTTTCTTCAGGTAGGTATTGATCCCTTTCCCTGCACTGTCTTTAAAAAGACAATTGGGGCTCACAAGGCCAGCTCTTTGCATACAGGTCCACAGATTCTGTAGCAGGTCTCTCTTGCAGGGAAAAGGTGCAGCCAGATTGCAGGGTCAAAACTCCTGCTACTGGTATTCCTGAAAGAATCAGACAGGACCAACTATTCCAGAAGGAATTACTGCCAATGCTTTACTTCATCCAGGACTAGCTTCTACAAACACACCAGTAAGCTTATGGTGACACACACTCCAAAACATAAACATAGGAAAACACTTAGAAAACAATATATTAAGGGAATATAACTTTGCCAACAGCAGGGCCTATGAATACCCAAAAACTTCCCTCGCCCACCGGGTGAGTAAATCCCAAAATTTACCAGCCCACAAGAAACTTTAGTGTGTATATATCTTATTTAAAAAGGCAATATAAATAGTGTTATTGTAATCTCACATGCATTGCAGACAGAGGTCCCAATTTGAATGCTTTGCAAGCTGCTTACTACTTGGGACTTGAGCATTAAAAAAAAAAAAGGCTTTAAACTTTAGAAAATATTTTTCTATCATTGGGTAGAAAAAAACAGGGATACTCTCTTTGTAATACTGTATGTACCGTCTTGACTTTTTTTCCCCTAAGGGAAAAAAAAAGATATAATTGAGCTTTTTTCTTTTTTTACTTCAGAATGTGTGGGGTTACGATTAACCAATTATATTTAATGCTGCCACCCTTCAACCTATAGCGCTTTGACATAACGAGCATGTTAAAAACACTTTTTTTCCCCTTTCTTCCCGGCTGCCTTTCAACTACTAGCACAACTGTCAGTGCCGTGCTAGCAGATTTGATTGGGTGCATGGAGATGGTATGTTCTCTACGAATTGGTAAAGTCAGTTTTTTGAGCATCAATAGAGTCCAGAAAAATTGTGCAGTGCTCTATATTGTTATGGTAGGCAGCTTGCTTGTGTACATTGTGCTGAAGTACTGCAGAGGACCCTGGAGTACTTCAGCATAATGTGCGTGAGCAAGCTGCCTACCATAACTATATAGTCACTTTAACCCATACTTCATTCATACACACACAGAGAAGAAACACTCACCACTCTAGCAGGATGTCTTACCGCGACAACCTTAGGGGTGGGAAGTAGCAACTGACAAGGAAGAGACCAAGAGCCATGTAGATAAAAGGAGGTCTTTGGCTTCTAGTTATCAAGGTCTGTTGGGCCTGATCCGACAGTGCGGATCAGGTCCGACAGACCTCGCTGAATACGGTGAGCAATACGCTCGCCGTATTCAGCATTGCACCAGCAGCTCACAAGAGCTGCTGGTGCAACGCCGCCCCCTGCAGACTCGCGGCCAATAGGCCGCCAGCAGGGGGGTGTCAATCAACCCGATCGTATTTGATCGGGTTGATTTCCGGCGATGTCTGTCCGCCTGCTCAGAGCAGGCGGACAGGTTATGGAGCAGCGGTCTTTGTGACCGCTGCTTCATAACTGCTGTTTCTGGTGAGTCTGAAGACTCGCCAGAAACAGGGGCCATCAAGCTCCTTACAGAGCTTGATAACTAGAGGCCTTTGAATGCATTTAACAGAAAGAACCTCCCCTATCTAACCTCCTTTCCCATTTGTGCGCATATGTGAAAGGCAATTTGAAATTTTTTATTATTGCTTTTTATATTCCACTTAAAATGTCAGGTCGCTGCTTGGGCTGGTAACTTACTTGCCCGCAAGAAATTTAGGTCGCCTTTGGCGACCGGTCCGGTCTATTCATATGCCCTGCAACAGGACGGACGATTCAGGTAGTTCTAAACAGTAAAAATAACAATCATCTGTTTGTATTTTCGCCTATGCAAATATATACAAATTAGTCTTTCCTCCTGTATCCATTTTGGTGGTGAACTTGCAACCAATAGAGGGCGCTGTGTTATGATGTTTTTGGGATAGTTCAACCAATAGATAGCACAGTGTCACACATGCTCCAATAATGGTAACTCACACCCTGTACCCATACTGTATCTATGGATACAGGGTGACTTGGACATAAGACATAGTTATGAAAGTACATGGGGTGTCTAGCATATACAGTTCCAAATTTCCTTGCAGTCTCTGGGTATCCTTAAGCCCATGTACCCCTTGCCCAAAGAGTGTTCCATAGCAGGCTGCCAGATCATGGTGACTCATGTCACATAGTTGAATACACAGAAATCTAGACTCCTCGTCTGAGGTAGAGGTATCTAAGAAAAGTCTTTTAAAACGTGTTCTTTGAAAGCATATCAGAATTTAAATCTTAATAGCAAAAAGAGAAGTTAGTAATTCATCTATATGAACTGTATAATTCTCAAAGATGTCATTGATACTCAGACTGTATAAATGATATATATATATATATATATATATATATATATATATATATATATATATATATATATATATATATATCTTAGAAATGCACTTCAGGTTTGTAATAAATTAAATGAACAACTGTATTGCCCTATTTTAAAATATATACCTTAAATAACAGCTTCTTTTATTTCCAGATATCTGAATAGACAGAAAAGTACCAATGCAGGGAGACCATGCAATAAGTTGCCCCATAAATTGTACCTAAATTGTGTTTTCGTGCATTCAGAGTGACACTGTAAAGAGATGTACAAATATGTGGGCTATATTTATATTGAAAAGAAATTTGACTTTTAAATGCATTTTTAAAAATATTATAAGTAGTATACTCATGTTTAGTATGAAAATACTCACTTAAATAGTATTAAATAATTCCATATATATATTGAACATATAATTTATTAATGCTGGAAATTATAGGTGTGTTTAATGAACATATTGAGGTATATATCAATTAAGCTGTAGCAGTGTCAATGGAAAGACAGCTTCGTTAGGGTCAATGGGAGACAAGCTTTGATAAGGGCCTATCCAATTCTTGTGGGAATGATTAAAGAAAAGAAGGAGTGGTTTAGATTGGATACATTTTGCCACACACACTTGACAAGGACACAGACTCAAACAAACAGCATAACTTTGACTGAGAGAGAAACACACAGATTTTGTGCCAAGTATCTACTTTGAAATTTTGGGACAATTTCTTAGGAGAAAAAAAGATAATAATTTGAGGCCTGTACCCTTGCAAATAGTAAATAAAACCTTCTTATATGACCTACAAAAAAAAACCAGAAGCTGAATTCTCATACTGATTATTTGGTAAAGTATACTGGTATTAAATATTAATGTTCAGAAATAATTTTTGTATTTTAATATCATAAGTTAATTACAGTTATTGCTATATATATTTTAGAATTTATTTTATTGTGGCTGAATAAGAGGTTATTCCAAGCCAGACATATTGGCATTTAAATTGGCTGTTGCATTAATAATATATATAATTTCTGGCTATATAGAACCATTTGTGGGCTAAATAGTTTAATTATGCTTGTCTGGAAGTTATCTTAAATCTATTGAGATTTAGTAAGATTTGTGTGAAGTATCTTGTTATATTGTTCAACTAAACACTGTTAAGTTAGCGGTCCATATTCTGGTACTTTTATTGTGATATTTTAATGCGATTCATTGTGAGTAAGGTTAATTTTAGAGATATATTTTGGTTTGCTTTGTAAAGAATATTGTAACAGCATAGACATATAATTAATTCATAATCCTAGTTTCTACATAAATATAATTCAAGGTGTCTATAAAAAGTAACTAATCTAGAATTAAGGAATAAATATTGATCTTAATAAATATATTGTAATGTATATACATTTTATTGGTTGGCAACTGCTGAGATAATATATACAACATTTTATTGGAGGTTATTGCTAAGATAATAATAAATATTAATTTTGTAACCTAGTCATATACTAACATATATATATATATATATATATATATATATATATATATATATATATATGTGAGTATGTTAATGTAAAATATATATATCTATACCTATGTATCTATAGGAATAGATATATAGGTATATGTATATACAGATATATATAGAAATATGTATTTACAATAAAAATAACATTGACCTGTATGTGAAGAACATTGGAATGTGAAATATTTATAGTAAATACACAGTGAAACACATTATTAAATATTATTATGAAATTATTATTTAGACATATATATTTTAGCCCTCTGCAGTTAAATACATGACCATATACCTTTTAACCCTTAAAACACTTTTTATCAATATATATTTATGAGTATAATTTTTATCTTATAGTGTTTATTTCAGTATAACAATTTATTTTAATGTATTTATATTGTTTGGTGCAACTTTTATTTTATCCCTATCCCTTTATGCAAGGTCTTCAGTCGTGCTAAACTGATGTGTTTTGAATTCAATTGTGCTCAAGCAAACGCATTAGCTTTCAACTTGTAATACACGCACAAATTAATGCAACTTTCCTTAACCTTTTAGCACCATTATGGCGTTGTATTCCGTCCAAATGGCGCTGGGCTTTAGTGCCATTAGGACGGAATACAACGCCCCCCTGACCCGATCCCATAATTGAAATCTCACGATTGCGGGATTTCAATTTGTCTACATCAGAACGTTGTTCCGATGTAGACATTATGACCCTGTCATGAAAGGGTTAAACTCACTGCCTTGACTGAAAAATGTATAGCCATTATATGTTTGTATGGGTTCTTCTCATTTTGTGTATATAATATATATCAGAGTTCAACTTGATATATTTTTCTTTTCTTTTGTATGCACTCGCTTCCTCAATAAAGGAAATTAAAAAATAAAATTAAAAAATGTTACAGTTTGGAGAGGGGATGGAACCAAGTGTAAACAATAATATCTTATGTCATGTAGGCAATATGTACATGTTATAGTACAGTATATATATATATATATATATATATATATATATATATATATATATATATATATATATATATATATATATATATATATATATATATATATATAAGCTAAAGGTAATTTTATATCATTTTAATACTTTTGTATACATAGTACGGTACTGAAATCAGAACACACAAAAATCAAAGACACAGACAGAGAAGATTGTGACTTACAGGCAGGGCTAAATATTAATTTTTTTATCATATTTTAAACAAATACTAATTAAAAAGTTTGGATTTCTGAATAAGTTTGGATTTTGGAAATTTGGATTTGGGGATTTGCACCCGTATTATCAAATGTTCTTCATTCTCCTGGTATCCTTTTTTGAAGAAGCAGCAATGAACTACTGGGAGCTAGCTGAACACATTGGTAAGTCATCAATCAGCAGCTAGCTCCCAGCTTATGAGCCTACCAAGGTATGCTTTTCAACAAAGGATACAAAGAGAATTAAGCAAATTAGATAGTAGATGTAACTTGGAAAGTTATTTAACAGTGTATACTCAGTTTGAATCATGAAAGAAAAAAATTAGTGTTTCATGTTCCTTTAAGTTCTAGAACCACCACTGTCAACAGATTATATAACTAGGATAACGGTACTTTAAAGGCACCTTCTCCCATGTTCGTGTTACATAAGGTCCCAATTAAAACTTTTAAGAAACTATCATATTGTTATAAAATATAATTAAACCAGGATATAAAATAACTATAATATAGCTACATTCAATTAATTGATAGTACATGTTTCATATACTTTGTAAATGTTAACTAAACTATGATTACATTGTACCCCACCAATCTTTTCATTTGTTATTAGGGATGTGGCCACTGTCTGCAGCATTTGGCTCTTTTTAGAGCTGGATATATTTCTACAAATACAACTACAAACATGTGTGCAAATTCTGATGTCTTTATTAGTTAACCCCTTCGTAATGGCATCAAAGTGTTAAAGGGACATAATACTCATATGCTAAATCGGTGATGCATCATAACTGTAAAAGCGGACATGAAAATATCACCTGAACATCTATGTGAAAAGGGAAGATATTTTACCTAAAAATGTATTCAGCTCACCAAAGTAAGTGTTCAGTTAGCAGTTATACTTCAGCTGCTGTCCAGATAAAAGTAGAAAAAAAACAACAAAAAACAATAGCCAATCGCCATCAGCAATTCTAAATCAAGCTTTTTTTGGCTGTGATCTCATGATTTCAAAGTAAACTTCCTTAAACTGAAAAGGAAAATAACATGACTGTGCCTGCACATGCCAGATGCACACTCCCGTGTAAAGTCCTGGGGCTAGCACCCCAATTGGCTACTTAATGTCTCTTTACAGTGGGGTATGAATACTTAGGAAATTTTTAAGTAAAATATCTTCCTTTTTTACATAGAGATGTTCAGGTGATATTTTCCTAGTTAACTTTTTACAGCTATGCTGTATCACTTTAAAGTGCTTCAATATTTGGGTATCGTGTCCCTTTAACACTGGAACAAAGTTCAGATGTAAACACTTGCTGTAAAAATGAAATCACATGATCTTCAAAGGGATCATGTGATTTCAAGACCAGGATCGGATAATGGCGGACTGCCTATGCTGCTAGGCACGCCCCCAGTCCGATTATTGCTTGTGTGACCGATATTAGTAGGGAAAGTAATTCCGTAAGCTAGTGTATGACCGATATTAGTAAGGAGAGTAATTCCCTAGGCTAGTGTGTGACTGATATTAGTAGGAGAGTAATTCCCAAGACTACTGTGTGACCAATATTCCTAGGGGAGTAATTCCCTAGGCTAGTGTGTGACTGATATTAGTAAGGAGATCCTAGACTAGTGTGTGTGTGACCAATATTACCAGGGAGAGTAATTCCGATAATAGTAGAAGAGTAATTCCCTAGGCTTGTGTGTGACCAATATTAGTAGGAGAGTAATTCCCTAGGCTAGTGTGTGACCGATATTAGCAGGAGAGTAATTCCCTAGGGTAGTGTGTGACCGATATTAGTAGGGAGAGTATTTCCCTAGGCTAGTGTGTGACCGATATTAGTAAGAAGCGTAATTCCCTAGGCTAGTGTGATCGATATTAGTAGGGAGAGTTATTCCCTAGGCTAGTAAGTGACCGATATTAGAAGAGAGAGTAATTACCTAGGCTTGTGTGAGACCGATGTTAGTAGGAGAGTAATTCCCTAGGCTAGTGTGTGACCGCTATTAGTAGGAGAGTAATTCCCTAGGTTAGTGTGTGACCTCTTTTAGTAGGGAGAGTAATTCCCTAGCCTAATGTGTGACCAATATTGGTAGGAGAGTAATTCCTTGGCTAGTATGTGACCGATATTAGGAGGGAGAGTAATTCCCTAGGCTAGTGTGTGACCAATATAAGTAGGGAGAGTAATTCCCTAGGCTAATGTGTAACCGATATTGGTAGAAGAGTAATTCCCTAGGCTAGTGTGTGACCGATATTAGTAGGGAGAGTAATTCCCTAGCCTAGTGTGTGACCGATATTAGTATGGAGAGTAATTCCCTAGGCTAGTGTGTGACCGATATTAGTAGGGAGAGTAATTCCCTAGGCTAGTGTGTGACTGATATTATTAGTGAGAGCCTAGACTAGTGTGTGACTGATATTAGTAGGGAGAGCCTAGACTAGTGTGTGACTGATATTATTAGTGAGAGCCTAGACTAGTGTGTGACTGATATTATTAGTGAGAGCCTAGACTAGTGTGTGACTGATATTATTAGTGAGAGCCTAGACTAGTGTGTGACTGATATTATTAGTGAGAGCCTAGACTAGTGTGTGACTGATATTATTAGTGAGAGCCTAGACTAGTGTGTGACTGATATTATTAGTGAGAGCCTAGACTAGTGTGTGACTGATATTATTAGTGAGAGCCTAGACTAGTGTGTGACTGATATTATTAGTGAGAGCCTAGACTAGTGTGTGACTGATATTATTAGTGAGAGCCTAGACTAGTGTGTGACTGATATTATTAGTGAGAGCCTAGACTAGTGTGTGACTGATATTATTAGTGAGAGCCTAGACTAGTGTGTGACTGATATTAGTAGGAAGGGCCTAGACTAGTGTGTGACTGATATTAGTAGGGAGAGCCAAGACTAGTGTGTGACTGATATTAGTAAGGAGAGCCTAGACTAGTGTGTGACTGATATTAGTAGTGAGAGCCTAGACTAGTGTGTGACTGATATTAGTAGTGAGAGCCTAGACTAGTGTGTGACTGATATTAGTAAGGAGAGCCTAGACTAGTGTGTGACTGATATTAGTAGTGAGAGTCTAGACAAGTGTGTGACTGATATTATTAGTGAGAGCCTAGACTAGTGTGTGACTGATATTATTAGTGAGAGCCTAGACTAGTGTGTGACTGATATTAGTAGGGAGAGCCTAGACTAGTGTGTGACTGATATTAGTAGGGAGAGCCTAGACAAGTGTGTGACTGATATTATTTGTGAGAGCCTAGACTAGTGTGTGAATGATATTAGTAAGGAGAGCCTAGACTAGTGTGTGATTGATATTAGTAGTGAGAGCCTAGACTAGTGTGTGACTGATATTATTAGTAAGAGCCTAGACTAGTGTGTGATTGATATTAGTAGTGAGAGCCTAGACAAGTGTGTGACTGATATTATTTGTGAGAGCCTAGACTAGTGTGTGAATGATATTAGTAAGGAGAGCCTAGACTAGTGTGTGATTGATATTAGTAGTGAGAGCCTAGACTAGTGTGTGACTGATATTATTAGTGAGAGCCTAGACTAGTGTGTGATTGATATTAGTAGTGAGAGCCTAGACAAGTGTGTGACTGATATTATTTGTGAGAGCCTAGACTAGTGTGTGAATGATATTAGTAAGGAGAGCCTAGACTAGTGTGTTATTGATATTAGTAGTGAGAGCCTAGACTAGTGTGTGACTGATATTAGTAGGGAAAGCCTAGACAAGTGTGTGACTGATATTATTAGTAAGAGCCTAGACTAGTGTGTGACTGATATTAGTAGTGAGAGCCTAGACAAGTGTGTGACTGATATTAGTAGGGATAGCCTAGACTAGTGTGTTACTGATATTAGTAGGGAGAGCCTAGACTAATGTGTGACTGATATTATTAGCGAGAGCCTAGAAAAGTGTGTGACCGATATTAGTAGGGGGAGCCTAGGCTAGTGTGTGACTGATATTATTAGTGAGAGCCTAGACTAGTGTGTGAATGATATTATTAGTGAGAGCCTAGACTAGTGTATGACTGATATTATTAGTGAGAGCCTAGACTAGTGTGTGACTGATATTAGTAGGGAGAGCCTAGACTAGTGTGTGACTGATATTAGTAGGGAGAGCCTAGACTAGTGTGTGACTGATATTATTAGTGAGAGCCTAGACTAGTGTATGACTGATATTATTAGTGAGAGCCTAGACTAGTGTGTGACTGATATTAGTAGGGAGAGCCTAGACTAGTGTGTGACTGATATTAGTAGGGAGAGCCTAGACTAGTGTGTGACTGATATTAGTAGTGAGAGCCTAGACTAATGTGTGACTGATATTAGTAGTGAGAGCCAAGACTAGTGTGTGACTGATATTAGTTTTTTTTTTTTATTGTTTGGTATTTATTTTTTATTGAAGGGCATACAAAGAAACATAACAGTCTGTTACCAATTATTACAGAGTGTTCTCATCACCAACAAAAAAAAAAAAAATTAACAGATTCATACATCAAATATTGCAGAACACATCGGTATACAAAAGTTCCAGCACTTATTTTATGTGATATTATAACAAAGCTTAATTTGTATGATATATAACATTTCTATACCTATACAACATCTTTTATGCCCTCCGTGTGTGCTGGGGTGACTCCTGTTATATTTTACCAGGTTTAATTAACATTTTATGTAGTTATATGCCCTCCAGTTATCAGTTAACACATGACCTAACTTAATATTATGAGAGTCTTGCTGAGTTAAGAAAGAAAAAAGGAGAGAAACAAAGGAGGAGAAAAGAAAAAAAAAGGGGGAAGAGAAAAAAAAAAAAAAAGGGGGGGAAGGGGAGGGAAGGGAGATCGCTACTGGTTAGTTTTTATATATTATGCCTGTATTTTTGAATAAAAACTAACCATTTTTTTTCAAAGCTGAGTTGTTGCTGGGGTCCATTGTTAAAATTGTCCGTCTGTTCTATTATATATTGGGAATGGAGTAGATGTGTAAGATTGTTAAGTGTGGGTGGACGCATTGCTTGCCAGTTTTTTAATATAAGATATCTGGCGCCCAATATTACAGTATTGATAAAATTATTATTGCGCATCTCGTGAGTGGTGTTTGTTAGAAGGAAGAATATATTGGCTTGTGATAAGGTAATTTGTGCGTGAAATAGTTGATTCAACCAAAACTGTATCCGTTTCCAAAATTGCAAGATTTTTGGGCATGACCAAAACATGTGGACCAGATCGGCCATCACGGATCTACATCTTGGGCATAACTTTGACGTTTGACCATACCATTTATTTATATCTGCGGGAGTTATGTAAAAGCGATTTAAAATTTTAAATTGTGATTCGCGCCATGACGCCGATAGAGTAGCATGCTCCGCCACTATTGTACTGTGTTTCAGCTGTTCGATATCTATTGTGGGAATATCACTTAGCCATTTAGCCTGGATTCTTACCAGATTGGCTTCACCTTTCTGTACTAATATCATTCTGTACCAGTAACTGATAGAGTGCTTTCCTGCTTTGTATAAGGAAAGGCCCATTCTTATGCCAGGATGGAGCCAGTGACCCGTTTGATTTTGAACTAGTTCATTATACCAATGTCGCACTTGCAAGTACGCATAAAAATCTCTATTCAGAAGTTGGAACTTGGCTTTAAGAAAGATAAAAGTGTGTATGTTCGTGGTCTCAGTATCACGAAGATGAATTAAGTGAGTGAGACCTTGTGTTGCCCATCTTTTAAATACTCTATTACTTAATCCAGGACTAAAGCATGGATTCTTGGCAATAGGTACTAGCTCAGAGATTTGGGGGTTGTCGTTCATGCATAAACGAGTGTATTGCCATGCTTTGATGACATTTACTATGGTACATTTAGTCTTGAGCTTAGCTGGGAGTGCTTTAATAGGACAGTGTAATAACGCAATTAATGAATAAGGGGAGATTAGTTTTTGTTCAACTTCAAGTGAAGCAATATAAGATCTTTCCGTGATCCAGTCCATGGCGACCTTAGCCAAACAGATATTATTATAGAGTGCGAATATGGGGAATGATAGTCCACCATATTGTCTAAGATGAGCCAATTTGTCGAGTGCGACCCTGTTCTTACCCATGCCCCATAAAAAGGTCCTAATTCGTTTGTCCAGAAGCTTGATATCTTTTTTTGCTAATATAAGGGGTGTATTCTGCATGGTATATAGTAGTTTGGGTAATATGGTCATCTTGATTAGGTTAATTTTAGCCGTTAGTGAGAGGGGAATTTTCGTCCAGTTCAACAGATCTGCTTCAATTTTGTTTAGAAGTGGTGCGAAGTTTTGTTCATACCATTCTAATGGATTTCTACTAATTTTAATACCAAGATATGTAATGTAGTGTTCTGCAACATTAAATGGAGGCGTATAATTTATTTGCGGGTTTGGATTTAGCCAAAGTAGGTCAGACTTGTTAATATTAATTTTGTAGCCTGAGAACGAACCAAATACTTCGATAGTCTTTAATATATGGGGAATCTCGGCTTGGGGATCTTTGAGAAAAATTAATACGTCGTCTGCGTAAAGCAGGATTTTGAAAGCTTTATCGCCTATGTTAAGCCCTTCTAGTTGAGTTTTTAGCATTAATGCTAGAGGTTCTAGTGCCAAATTGAATAATAGTGGTGAAATTGGACACCCTTGACGGGTACCTGTCTTGATATCAAAAGAATCTGTGAGTGAGCCGTTTACCAATAACATTGATGATGCATTTGAATATAATGCCCTAATACAAGTGGGGAAATTCCCTATGAATCCAAACTGTTTCATGGCATAGAATAAGTGGTCCCAGGTAATCGAATCAAATGCTTTTCGGGCATCGAGAGAGAGGATAGCTGGGTCGGCCTGTTGGTGGGTTTTATTTGCATGTAGGAAGTCAATTAGCAAAAAATTTTTCCTAATACTGGCCATTGAATTCCGCTGTGCCATGAAGCCGACCTGGTCCACATGTATTAGGGCTTCAAGAATGGGTTTTAATCTATGTGCCAGAATTGCAGTGAAAATTTTATAATCGACATTTAGGAGTGATATGGGGCGGTATGAATCAGCTATTTCTGGGTCTTTTCCCTTTTTTGGGATTAGTATGATTTTTGATGCAGTAAAATATTTAGAAGGTGTCTTGCCCTTGCCTAGATAATCATTGAACAGATTCGTTAGTGCTGTTGCGACCTCATCTTTCAGTATTTTATACATTTCGGCCGGGAGTAAATCAGGGCCGGCAGCTTTCCCCAGTCTAAGTCTGTCTATAGCTTGTGTTACTTCGGTGTTAGTTATGATTTGATTAAGCTTTTCTGCAACTTGTCGGGGTAGAACTGGGACCTGGATATTTCCCCAGAACTTCTCTTTGTTCTGAATATCTATATATGGGTCGGAGTATAATCTCTTAAAAAATTCATGGAATCCGGTCTTAATATCCTCTGACTCAGTTAATCTTTTCTCCCCAATCTTAATGGCTTTTATAGGTTTATGTGCTTGGTGTATCTTGACACAATTTGCCAGTAGTTTCCCAACTTTACTACCGAATCTGTAAAACTTAGCCCTTTGTTGGTTTTCTTGTGTCATAGCTTTCTTAAGTGATGTTGTATCCCATTCTAATTTGGCTTTACAATATTTCTGCCAATGTGATTGGTTAGGGTCGGTAATGTACAAATTGTAGGTGTTTCTAAGATGATCTGATAGCTCTCTCTCTCTTAAGCGTGTTTTGGCCCTGATCCTGCATGTATATTTTTTAATCTCACCCCTGATTACTGCTTTAGCTGTTTCCCAGTAAGTTTCCGATTTGTGGTTATATGAACTGTTCTGTAATTTATATTCTCGCCACACCGCTTGAATGTGTTTTTGAAACTCCTTGTTGCTGGATAGATAGCGGGGAAAGGTATATCCACCTGCGGGTTCAAAGGAGGTGTTGCTGTGCTTAATTTCTAAAAATATGGGGGCGTGGTCAGAAATGATAATGTCGCCTATCTGCGCATTCATGCAATTCCCGAGCACCCTGACTGAACCCAGAAAAAAATCAATTCGTGAGAATGTTTTATGATGTTTAGCTTCACATGTGTAAGCTCTTATATTAGGGTTCTTGTGACGCCAGATATCTTGTAATTGGAGTGTATTGCAAAAAGTTCGTAATATTCTAGATATTTTTTGAGGAGTTCTAATTGGTTTTGTGTTGTTAGTGTTCAGACGGTCTATATTGGTTGCTGCAAGGTTGAAGTCCCCTGCAACTATCATGATAGTGTCCATGTAATAGAACAATTTAGCCTTCAATTTTACCCAGAACAACTCATCATAGTTATTGGGGCCGTATACATTGCATATCGTATAAACGATTGAAGCGATTTTTATTCTCATAATAATATATCGCTTCCCAGGGTCTAACTCCTGAGAAATAATTTCATAATCCAGATTTTTCCGGATGAGTATAGCTACTCCACGTTTTCGTGATGCACATGGAGTAGATATGATCTCCTGGACCCAGTTGACTTTTAATTTTTTGTGTTCTTGTTCGGATAAATGTGTTTCTTGTAGTAAATTAATATCAGCTCTGTGTTTATTTATGTGTGTTAAAATTCTTTTACGTTTGATTGGGTTTGTGATACCGCCCACGTTCCATGACATGACCTTTAAGGTCATTTTAGTCTATTTGTGTCATTATCTATAGGCCTCGTGAAAGAAGGGGAGAGAAAAGGGGAGAGAAAAAAAAAAAAAAAAAAAAAAAAAAAAAGAAAAAAAAGGGGGGGAAAAGGAAGGGGAGAAAGAAAAGAAACCCCCCCCTTCCTCCTAGTCTCGCTCCCTCATCATATCTAGCTATGTAAGCTTGCTTATGAGGAGAAAACATGTGTGGGAATCTTGATTTCTTGTTCCCCTTTATCATACGATGGTCCAAATATGTAAGCCTATTTGTGATTTGCATGATTCACTCCTGCCTCTACTCCCCAGCCTTTTAACTGATATCCGGATATTAGTAAGGAGAGCCTAGACTAGTGTGTGACTGATATTAGTAGTGAGAGCCTAGACTAGTGTGTGACTGATATTAGTAGTGAGAGCCTAGACTAGTGTGTGACTGATATTAGTAGTGAGAGCCTAGACTAGTGTGTGACTGATATTAGTAGTGAGAGCCTAGACTAGTGTGTGACTGATATTAGTAGTGAGAGCCTAGACTAGTGTGTGACTGATATTATTAGTGAGAGCCTAGACTAGTGTGTGACTGATATTAATAGGGAGAGCCTAGACAAGTGTGTGACTGATATTATTTGTGAGAGCCTAGACTAGTGTGTGAATGATATTAGTAGGGAGAGCCTAGACTAGTGTGTGATTGATATTAGTAGTGAGAGCCTAGACTAGTGTGTGACTGATATTATTAGTAAGAGCCTAGACTAGTGTGTGATTGATATTAGTAGTGAGAGCCTAGACAAGTGTGTGACTGATATTATTTGTGAGAGCCTAGACTAGTGTGTGAATGATATTAGTAAGGAGAGCCTAGACTAGTGTGTGATTGATATTAGTAGTGAGAGCCTAGACTAGTGTGTGACTGATATTAGTAGGGAAAGCCTAGACAAGTGTGTGACTGATATTATTAGTAAGAGCCTAGACTAGTGTGTGACTGATATTAGTAGTGAGAGCCTAGACAAGTGTGTGACTGATATTAGTAGGGATAGCCTAGACTAGTGTGTTACTGATATTAGTAGGGAGAGCCTAGACTAGTGTGTGACTGATATTATTAGCGAGAGCCTAGAAAAGTGTGTGACTGATATTAGTAGGGGGAGCCTAGGCTAGTGTGTGACTGATATTATTAGTGAGAGCCTAGACTAGTGTGTGAATGATATTATTAGTGAGAGCCTAGACTAGTGTATGACTGATATTATTAGTGAGAGCCTAGACTAGTGTGTGACTGATATTAGTAGGGAGAGCCTAGACTAGTGTGTGACTGATATTAGTAGGGAGAGCCTAGACTAGTGTGTGACTGATATTATTAGTGAGAGCCTAGACTAGTGTATGACTGATATTATTAGTGAGAGCCTAGACTAGTGTGTGACTGATATTAGTAGTGAGAGCCTAGACTAATGTGTGACTGATATTAGTAGTGAGAGCCTAGACTAATGTGTGACTGATATTAGTAGTGAGAGCCAAGACTAGTGTGTGAATGATATTAGTAAGGAGAGCCTAGACTAGTGTGTGATTGATATTAGTAGGGAGAGCCTAGACTAGTGTGTGACTGATATTAGTAGGGAGATCCTAGACTAGTGTGTGACTGATATTAGTAGTGAGAGCCAAGACAAGTGTGTGACTGATATTATTTGTGAGAGCCTAGACTAGTGTGTGACTGATATTAGTAGGGATAGCCTAGACTAGTGTGTTACTGATATTAGTAGGGAGAGCCTAGACTAGTGTGTGACTGATATTAGTAGTGAGAGCCTAGACAAGTGTGTGACTGATATTAGTAGGGATAGCCTAGACTAGTGTGTTACTGATATTATTAGTGAGAGCCTAGACTAGTGTGTGACTGATATTAGTAGGGAGAGCCTAGACTAGTGTGTGACTGATATTAGTAGTGAGAGCCTAGACTAATGTGTGACTGATATTAGTAGTGAGAGCCAAGACTAGTGTGTGACTGATATTAGTAAGGAGAGCCTAGACTAGTGTGTGACTGATATTAGTAGTGAGAGCCTAGACTAGTGTGTGACTGATATTAGTAGTGAGAGCCTAGACTAGTGTGTGACTGATATTAGTAGGGGGAGCCTAGGCTAGTGTGTGACTGATATTATTAGTGAGAGCCTAGACTAGTGTGTGAATGATATTATTAGTGAGAGCCTAGACTAGTGTATGACTGATATTATTAGTGAGAGCCTAGACTAGTGTGTGACTGATATTAGTAGGGAGAGCCTAGACTAGTGTGTGACTGATATTAGTAGGGAGAGCCTAGACTAGTGTGTGACTGATATTATTAGTGAGAGCCTAGACTAGTGTATGACTGATATTATTAGTGAGAGCCTAGACTAGTGTGTGACTGATATTAGTAGGGAGAGCCTAGACTAGTGTGTGACTGATATTAGTAGGGAGAGCCTAGACTAGTGTGTGACTGATATTAGTAGTGAGAGCCTAGACTAATGTGTGACTGACATTAGTAGTGAGAGCCAAGACTAGTGTGTGACTGATATTAGTAAGGAGAGCCTAGACTAGTGTGTGACTGATATTAGTAGTGAGAGCCTAGACTAGTGTGTGACTGATATTAGTAGTGAGAGCCTAGACTAGTGTGTGACTGATATTAGTAGTGAGAGCCTAGACTAGTGTGTGACTGATATTAGTAGTGAGAGCCTAGACTAGTGTGTGACTGATATTATTAGTGAGAGCCTAGACTAGTGTGTGACTGATATTAGTAGGGAGAGCCTAGACAAGTGTGTGACTGATATTATTTGTGAGAGCCTAGACTAGTGTGTGAATGATATTAGTAGGGAGAGCCTAGACTAGTGTGTGATTGATATTAGTAGTGAGAGCCTAGACTAGTGTGTGACTGATATTATTAGTAAGAGCCTAGACTAGTGTGTGATTGATATTAGTAGTGAGAGCCTAGACAAGTGTGTGACTGATATTATTTGTGAGAGCCTAGACTAGTGTGTGAATGATATTAGTAAGGAGAGCCTAGACTAGTGTGTGATTGATATTAGTAGTGAGAGCCTAGACTAGTGTGTGACTGATATTAGTAGGGAAAGCCTAGACAAGTGTGTGACTGATATTATTAGTAAGAGCCTAGACTAGTGTGTGACTGATATTAGTAGTGAGAGCCTAGACAAGTGTGTGACTGATATTAGTAGGGATAGCCTAGACTAGTGTGTTACTGATATTAGTAGGGAGAGCCTAGACTAGTGTGTGACTGATATTATTAGCGAGAGCCTAGAAAAGTGTGTGACTGATATTAGTAGGGGGAGCCTAGGCTAGTGTGTGACTGATATTATTAGTGAGAGCCTAGACTAGTGTGTGAATGATATTAGTAGTGAGAGCCTAGACTAGTGTATGACTGATATTATTAGTGAGAGCCTAGACTAGTGTGTGACTGATATTAGTAGGGAGAGCCTAGACTAGTGTGTGACTGATATTAGTAGGGAGAGCCTAGACTAGTGTGTGACTGATATTATTAGTGAGAGCCTAGACTAGTGTATGACTGATATTATTAGTGAGAGCCTAGACTAGTGTGTGACTGATATTAGTAGTGAGAGCCTAGACTAATGTGTGACTGATATTAGTAGTGAGAGCCAAGACTAGTGTGTGAATGATATTAGTAAGGAGAGCCTAGACTAGTGTGTGATTGATATTAGTAGGGAGAGCCTAGACTAGTGTGTGACTGATATTAGTAGGGAGAGCCTAGACTAGTGTGTGACTGATATTAGTAGTGAGAGCCAAGACAAGTGTGTGACTGATATTATTTGTGAGAGCCTAGACTAGTGTGTGACTGATATTAGTAGGGATAGCCTAGACTAGTGTGTTACTGATATTAGTAGGGAGAGCCTAGACTAGTGTGTGACTGATATTAGTAGTGAGAGCCTAGACAAGTGTGTGACTGATATTAGTAGGGATAGCCTAGACTAGTGTGTTACTGATATTAGTAGGGAGAGCCTAGACTAGTGTGTGACTGATATTATTAGCGAGAGCCTAGAAAAGTGTGTGACTGATATTAGTAGGGGGAGCCTAGGCTAGTGTGTGACTGATATTATTAGTGAGAGCCTAGACTAGTGTGTGAATGATATTATTAGTGAGAGCCTAGACTAGTGTATGACTGATATTATTAGTGAGAGCCTAGACTAGTGTGTGACTGATATTAGTAGGGAGAGCCTAGACTAGTGTGTGACTGATATTATTAGCGAGAGCCTAGACTAGTGTGTGACTGATATTAGTAGGCTAGGGAGAGCCTAGACTAGTGTGTGACTGATATTATTAGCGAGAGCCTAGACTAGTGTGTGACTGATATTAGTAGGGAGAGCCTAGACTAGTGTGTGACTGATATTAGTAGGGAGAGCCTAGACTAGTGTGTGACTGATATTATTAGCGAGAGCCTAGACTAGTGTGTGACTGATATTAGTAGGCTAGGGAGAGCCTAGACTAGTGTGTGACTGATATTATTAGCGAGAGCCTAGACTAGTGTGTGACTGATATTAGTAGGGAGAGCCTAGGCTAGTGTGTGACTGATATTATTAGTGAGAGCCTAGACTAGTGTGTGACTGATATTAGTAGTGAGAGCCTAGACTAGTGTGTGACTGATATTAGTAGAGAGAGCCTAGACTAGTGTGTGACTGATATTAGTAGAGAGAGCCTAGACTAGTGTGTGACTGATATTAGTAGAGAGAGCCTAGACTAGTGTGTGACTGATATTAGTAGAGAGAGCCTAGACTAGTGTGTGACTGATATTAGTAAGGAGAGCCTAGACTAGTGTGTGATTGATATTAGTAGTGAGAGCCTAGACTAGTGTGTGACTGATATTAGTAGTGAGAGCCTAGACTAATGTGTGACTGATATTAGTAGTGAGAGCCAAGACTAGTGTGTGACTGATATTAGTAAGGAGAGCCTAGACTAGTGTGTGACTGATATTAGTAGTGAGAGCCTAGACTAGTGTGTGACTGATATTAGTAGTGAGAGCCTAGACTAGTGTGTGACTGATATTAGTAAGGAGAGCCTAGACTAGTGTGTGACTGATATTAGAAGTGAGAGCCTAGACTAGTGTGTGACTGATATTAGTAGTGAGAGCCTAGACTAGTGTGTGACTGATATTAGTAAGGAGAGCCTAGACTAGTGTGTGACTGATATTAGTAGTGAGAGCCTAGACTAGTGTGTGACTGATATTAGTAGTGAGAGCCTAGACTAGTGTGTGACTGATATTAGTAGTGAGAGCCTAGACTAGTGTGTGACTGATATTAGTAGTGAGAGCCTAGACTAGTGTGTGACTGATATTAGTAGTGAGAGCCTAGACTAGTGTGTGACTGATATTAGTAGGGAGAGCCTAGACTAGTGTGTGACTGATATTAGTAGTGAGAGCCTAGACTAGTGTGTGACTGATATTAGTAGTGAGAGCCTAGACTAGTGTGTGACTGATATTAGTAGGGAGAGCCTAGACAAGTGTGTGACTGATATTATTTGTGAGAGCCTAGACAAGTGTGTGAATGATATTAGTAAGGAGAGCCTAGACTAGTGTGTTACTGATATTAGTAGGGAGAGCCTAGACTAGTGTGTGACTGATATTATTAGTGAGAGCCTAGAAAAGTGTGTGACTGATATTAGTAGGGAGAGCCTAGGCTAGTGTGTGACTGATATTATTAGTGAGAGCCTAGACTAGTGTATGACTGATATTAGTAGCGAGAGCCTAGACTAGTGTGTGACTGATATTATTAGTGAGAGCCAAGACTAGTGTGTGACTGATATTAGTAGTGAGAGCCTAGACTAGTGTGTGACTGATATTAGTAGTGAGAGCCAAGACTAGTGTGTGACTGATATTAGTAAGGAGAGCCTAGACTAGTGTGTGACTGATATTAGTAGTGAGAGCCTAGACTAGTGTGTGACTGATATTAGTAGTGAGAGCCTAGACTAGTGTGTGACTGATATTAGTAGGGAGAGCCTAGACTAGTGTGTGACTGATATTAGTAGTGAGAGCCTAGACTAGTGTGTGACTGATATTAGTAGTGAGAGCCAAGACTAGTGTGTGACTGATATTAGTAGTGAGAGCCTAGACTAGTGTGTGACTGATATTAGTAGTGAGAGCCAAGACTAGTGTGTGACTGATATTAGTAAGGAGAGCCTAGACTAGTGTGTGACTGATATTAGTAGTGAGAGCCTAGACTAGTGTGTGACTGATATTAGTAGTGAGAGCCTAGACTAGTGTGTGACTGATATTAGTAGGGAGAGCCTAGACTAGTGTGTGACTGATATTATTAGCGAGAGCCTAGACTAGTGTGTGACTGATATTAGTAGGCTAGGGAGAGCCTAGACTAGTGTGTGACTGATATTATTAGCGAGAGCCTAGACTAGTGTGTGACTGATATTAGTAGGGAGAGCCTAGGCTAGTGTGTGACTGATATTATTAGTGAGAGCCTAGACTAGTGTGTGACTGATATTAGTAGTGAGAGCCTAGACTAGTGTGTGACTGATATTAGTAGAGAGAGCCTAGACTAGTGTGTGACTGATATTAGTAGAGAGAGCCTAGACTAGTGTGTGACTGATATTAGTAGAGAGAGCCTAGACTAGTGTGTGACTGATATTAGTAAGGAGAGCCTAGACTAGTGTGTGATTGATATTAGTAGTGAGAGCCTAGACTAGTGTGTGACTGATATTAGTAGTGAGAGCCTAGACTAATGTGTGACTGATATTAGTAGTGAGAGCCAAGACTAGTGTGTGACTGATATTAGTAAGGAGAGCCTAGACTAGTGTGTGACTGATATTAGTAGTGAGAGCCTAGACTAGTGTGTGACTGATATTAGTAGTGAGAGCCTAGACTAGTGTGTGACTGATATTAGTAAGGAGAGCCTAGACTAGTGTGTGACTGATATTAGAAGTGAGAGCCTAGACTAGTGTGTGACTGATATTAGTAGTGAGAGCCTAGACTAGTGTGTGACTGATATTAGTAAGGAGAGCCTAGACTAGTGTGTGACTGATATTAGTAGTGAGAGCCTAGACTAGTGTGTGACTGATATTAGTAGTGAGAGCCTAGACTAGTGTGTGACTGATATTAGTAGTGAGAGCCTAGACTAGTGTGTGACTGATATTAGTAGTGAGAGCCTAGACTAGTGTGTGACTGATATTAGTAGGGAGAGCCTAGACTAGTGTGTGACTGATATTAGTAGGGAGAGCCTAGACTAGTGTGTGACTGATATTAGTAGTGAGAGCCTAGACTAGTGTGTGACTGATATTAGTAGTGAGAGCCTAGACTAGTGTGTGACTGATATTAGTAGGGAGAGCCTAGACAAGTGTGTGACTGATATTATTTGTGAGAGCCTAGACAAGTGTGTGAATGATATTAGTAAGGAGAGCCTAGACTAGTGTGTTACTGATATTAGTAGGGAGAGCCTAGACTAGTGTGTGACTGATATTATTAGTGAGAGCCTAGAAAAGTGTGTGACTGATATTAGTAGGGAGAGCCTAGGCTAGTGTGTGACTGATATTATTAGTGAGAGCCTAGACTAGTGTGTGACTGATATTAGTAGCGAGAGCCTAGACTAGTGTGTGACTGATATTATTAGTGAGAGCCAAGACTAGTGTGTGACTGATATTAGTAGTGAGAGCCTAGACTAGTGTGTGACTGATATTAGTAGTGAGAGCCAAGACTAGTGTGTGACTGATATTAGTAAGGAGAGCCTAGACTAGTGTGTGACTGATATTAGTAGTGAGAGCCTAGACTAGTGTGTGACTGATATTAGTAGTGAGAGCCTAGACTAGTGTGTGACTGATATTAGTAGGGAGAGCCTAGACTAGTGTGTGACTGATATTAGTAGTGAGAGCCTAGACTAGTGTGTGACTGATATTAGTAGTGAGAGCCTAGACTAGTGTGTGACTGATATTAGTAGTGAGAGCCTAGACTAGTGTGTGACTGATATTAGTAGTGAGAGCCAAGACTAGTGTGTGACTGATATTAGTAAGGAGAGCCTAGACTAGTGTGTGACTGATATTAGTAGTGAGAGCCTAGACTAGTGTGTGACTGATATTAGTAGTGAGAGCCTAGACTAGTGTGTGACTGATATTAGTAGGGAGAGCCTAGACTAGTGTGTGACTGATATTAGTAGTGAGAGCCTAGACTAGTGTGTGACTGATATTAGTAGGGAGAGCCTAGACAAGTGTGTGACTGATATTATTTGTGAGAGCCTAGACAAGTGTGTGAATGATATTAGTAAGGAGAGCCTAGACTAGTGTGTTACTGATATTAGTAGGGAGAGCCTAGACTAGTGTGTGACTGATATTATTAGTGAGAGCCTAGAAAAGTGTGTGACTGATATTAGTAGGGAGAGCCTAGGCTAGTGTGTGACTGATATTATTAGTGAGAGCCTAGACTAGTGTGTGACTGATATTAGTAGCGAGAGCCTAGACTAGTGTGTGACTGATATTATTAGTGAGAGCCAAGACTAGTGTGTGACTGATATTAGTAGCGAGAGCCTAGACTAGTGTGTGACTGATATTAGTAGTGAGAGTCTAGACTAGTGTGTGACTGATATTATTAGTGAGAGCCTAGACTAGTGTGTGACTGATATTAGTAGCGAGAGCCTAGACTAGTGTGTGACTGATATTAGTAGTGAGAGTCTAGACTAGTGTGTGACTGATATTATTAGTGAGAGCCTAGACTAGTGTGTGACTGATATTAGTAGTAAGAGCCTAGACAAGTGTGTGACTGATATTAGTAGTGAGAGCCTAGACTAGTGTGTGACTGATATTAGTAGTAAGAGCCTAGACAAGTGTGTGACTGATATTATAAGTGAGAGCCTAGACTAGTGTGTGACTAATATAAGTAGTAAGAGCCTAGACTAGTGTGTGACTGATATTAGTAGTGAGAGCCTAGACTAGTGTGTGACTGATATTAGTAGTGAGAGCCTAGACTAGTGTGTGACTGATATTAGTAGGGAGAGCCTAGACTAGTGTGTGACTGATATTAGTAGTGAGAGCCAAGACTAGTGTGTGACTGATATTAGTAAGGAGAGCCTAGAC
The DNA here is from genome assembly GCF_027579735.1 of Bombina bombina. NCBI lineage: Eukaryota > Metazoa > Chordata > Amphibia > Anura > Bombinatoridae > Bombina > Bombina bombina. Next base: position 116,228,444 of record NC_069508.1, on the reverse strand, counting down.
TAGTGTGTGACTGATATTAGTAGTGAGAGCCTAGACTAGTGTGTGACTGATATTAGTAGTGAGAGCCTAGACTAGTGTGTGACTGATATTAGTAGGGAGAGCCTAGACTAGTGTGTGACTGATATTAGTAGTGAGAGCCTAGACTAGTGTGTGACTGATATTAGTAGTGAGAGCCTAGACTAGTGTGTGACTGATATTAGTAGTGAGAGCCTAGACTAGTGTGTGACTGATATTAGTAGTGAGAGCCTAGACTAGTGTGTGACTGATATTAGTAGGGAGAGCCTAGACAAGTGTGTGACTGATATTAGTAGGGAGAGCCTAGACTAGTGTGTGAATGATATTAGTAAGGAGAGCCTAGACTAGTGTGTGATTGATATTAGTAGTGAGAGCCTATACTAGTGTGTGACTGATATTAGTAGGGATAGCCTAGACTAGTGTGTTACTGATATTAGTAGGGAGAGCCTAGACTAGTGTGTGACTGATATTATTAGTGAGAGCCTAGAAAAGTGTGTGACTGATATTAGTAGGGAGAGCCTAGGCTAGTGTGTGACTGATATTAGTAGTAAGAGCCTAGACTAGTGTGTGACTGATATTAGTAGTAAGAGCCTAGACAAGTGTGTGACTGATATTAGTAGTAAGAGCCTAGACTAGTGTGTTACTGATATTAGTAGTAAGAGCCTAGACTAGTGTGTGACTGATATTAGTAGTAAGAGCCTAGACTAGTGTGTTACTGATATTAGTAGTAAGAGCCTAGACAAGTGTGTGACTGATATTAGTAGTGAGAGCCTAGACTAGTGTGTGACTGATATTAGTAGTAAGAGCCTAGACTAGTGTGTGACTGATATTAGTAGGGAGAGCCTAGACAAGTGTGTGACTGATATTATTTGTGAGAGCCAAGACTAGTGTGTGACTGATATTAGTAGTAAGAGCCTAGACTAGTGTGTGACTGATATTAGTAGTAAGAGCCTAGACTAGTGTGTTACTGATATTAGTAGTAAGAGCCTAGACAAGTGTGTGACTGATATTATAAGTGAGAGCCTAGACTAGTGTGTGACTAATATTAGTAGTAAGAGCCTAGACAAGTGTGTGACTGATATTATAAGTGAGAGCCTAGACAAGTGTGTGACTGATATTAGTAGTAAGAGCCTAGACAAGTGTGTGACTGATATTAGTAGTGAGAGCCTAGACTAGTGTGTGACTGATATTATAAGTGAGAGCCTAGACTAGTGTGTGACTGATATTAGTAGTAAGAGCCTAGACTAGTGTGTGACTGATATTAGTAGTAAGAGCCTAGACTAGTGTGTGACTGATATTAGTAGTAAGAGCCTAGACAAGTGTGTGACTGATATTAGTAGTAAGAGCCTAGACTAGTGTGTTACTGATATTAGTAGTAAGAGCCTAGACTAGTGTGTGACTGATATTAGTAGTAAGAGCCTAGACTAGTGTGTGACTGATATTATAAGTGAGAGCCTAGACTAGTGTGTGACTAATATTAGTAGTAAGAGCCTAGACAAGTGTGTGACTGATATTATAAGTGAGAGCCTAGACAAGTGTGTGACTGATATTAGTAGTAAGAGCCTAGACAAGTGTGTGACTGATATTAGTAGTAAGAGCCTAGACAAGTGTGTGACTGATATTAGTAGTGAGAGCCTAGACTAGTGTGTGACTGATATTAGTAGTAAGAGCCTAGACAAGTGTGTGACTGATATTATAAGTGAGAGCCTAGACTAGTGTGTGACTAATATTAGTAGTAAGAGCCTAGACAAGTGTGTGACTGATATTATAAGTGAGAGCCTAGACAAGTGTGTGACTGATATTAGTAGTAAGAGCCTAGACAAGTGTGTGACTGATATTAGTAGTAAGAGCCTAGACAAGTGTGTGACTGATATTAGTAGTGAGAGCCTAGACTAGTGTGTGACTGATATTATAAGTGAGAGCCTAGACTAGTGTGTGACTGATATTAGTAGTAAGAGCCTAGACTAGTGTGTGACTGATATTAGTAGTAAGAGCCTAGACTAGTGTGTGACTGATATTAGTAGTAAGAGCCTAGACAAGTGTGTGACTGATATTAGTAGTAAGAGCCTAGACTAGTGTGTTACTGATATTAGTAGTAAGAGCCTAGACTAGTGTGTGACTGATATTAGTAGTAAGAGCCTAGACTAGTGTGTTACTGATATTAGTAGTAAGAGCCTAGACAAGTGTGTGACTGATATTAGTAGTGAGAGCCTAGACTAGTGTGTGACTGATATTAGTAGTAAGAGCCTAGACTAGTGTGTGACTGATATTAGTAGGGAGAGCCTAGACAAGTGTGTGACTGATATTATTTGTGAGAGCCAAGACTAGTGTGTGACTGATATTAGTAGTAAGAGCCTAGACTAGTGTGTGACTGATATTAGTAGTAAGAGCCTAGACTAGTGTGTTACTGATATTAGTAGTAAGAGCCTAGACAAGTGTGTGACTGATATTAGTAGTGAGAGCCTAGACTAGTGTGTGACTGATATTAGTAGTAAGAGCCTAGACTAGTGTGTGACTGATATTAGTAGGGAGAGCCTAGACAAGTGTGTGACTGATATTATTTGTGAGAGCCTAGACTAGTGTGTGACTGACATTATAAGTGAGAGCCTAGACTAGTGTGTGACTGATATTATAAGTGAGAGCCTAGACTAGTGTGTGACTGATATTATTTGTGAGAGCCTAGACTAGTGTGTGACTGATATTAGTAAGGAGAGCCTAGACAAGTGTGTGACTGACATTATAAGTGAGAGCCTAGAGTAGTGTGTGACTGATATTAGTAGTAAGAGCCTAGACAAGTGTGTGACTGACATTATAAGTGAGAGCCTAGAGTAGTGTGTGACTGATATTAGTAGTGAGAGCCTAGACTAGTGTGTGACTGATATTATAAGTGAGAGCCTAGAGTAGTGTGTGACTGATATTATAAGTGAGAGCCTAGACAAGTGTGTGACTGATATTAGTAGTAAGAGCCTAGACAAGTGTGTGACTGATATTAGTAGTAAGAGCCTAGACAAGTGTGTGACTGATATTAGTAGTGAGAGCCTAGACTAGTGTGTGACTGATATTATAAGTGAGAGCCTAGACTAGTGTGTGACTGATATTAGTAGTAAGAGCCTAGACTAGTGTGTGACTGATATTAGTAGTAAGAGCCTAGACTAGTGTGTGACTGATATTAGTAGTAAGAGCCTAGACAAGTGTGTGACTGATATTAGTAGTAAGAGCCTAGACTAGTGTGTTACTGATATTAGTAGTAAGAGCCTAGACTAGTGTGTGACTGATATTAGTAGTAAGAGCCTAGACTAGTGTGTTACTGATATTAGTAGTAAGAGCCTAGACAAGTGTGTGACTGATATTAGTAGTGAGAGCCTAGACTAGTGTGTGACTGATATTAGTAGTAAGAGCCTAGACTAGTGTGTGACTGATATTAGTAGGGAGAGCCTAGACAAGTGTGTGACTGATATTATTTGTGAGAGCCAAGACTAGTGTGTGACTGATATTAGTAGTAAGAGCCTAGACTAGTGTGTGACTGATATTAGTAGTAAGAGCCTAGACTAGTGTGTTACTGATATTAGTAGTAAGAGCCTAGACAAGTGTGTGACTGATATTAGTAGTGAGAGCCTAGACTAGTGTGTGACTGATATTAGTAGTAAGAGCCTAGACTAGTGTGTGACTGATATTAGTAGGGAGAGCCTAGACAAGTGTGTGACTGATATTATTTGTGAGAGCCTAGACTAGTGTGTGACTGACATTATAAGTGAGAGCCTAGACTAGTGTGTGACTGATATTATAAGTGAGAGCCTAGACTAGTGTGTGACTGATATTATTTGTGAGAGCCTAGACTAGTGTGTGACTGATATTAGTAAGGAGAGCCTAGACAAGTGTGTGACTGACATTATAAGTGAGAGCCTAGAGTAGTGTGTGACTGATATTAGTAGTAAGAGCCTAGACAAGTGTGTGACTGACATTATAAGTGAGAGCCTAGAGTAGTGTGTGACTGATATTAGTAGTGAGAGCCTAGACTAGTGTGTGACTGATATTATAAGTGAGAGCCTAGAGTAGTGTGTGACTGATATTAGTAGGGAGAGCCTAGACAAGTGTGTGACTGATATTATAAGTGAGAGCCTAGAGTAGTGTGTGACTGATATTAGTAGGGAGAGCCTAGACTAGTGTGTGACTGATATTATAAGTGAGAGCCTAGAGTAGTGTGTGACTGATATTAGTAGGGAGAGCCTAGACTAGTGTGTGACTGATATTATAAGTGAGAGCCTAGAGTAGTGTGTGACTGATATTAGTAGTAAGAGCCTAGACAAGTGTGTGACTGATATTAGTAGTAAGAGCCTAGACAAGTGTGTGACTGACATTATAAGTGAGAGCCTAGAGTAGTGTGTGACTGATATTAGTAGTAAGAGCCTAGACAAGTGTGTGACTGACATTATAAGTGAGAGCCTAGAGTAGTGTGTGACTGATATTAGTAGTGAGAGCCTAGACTAATGTGTGACTGATATTAGTAGTGAGAGCCTAGACTAGTATGTGACTGATATTAGTAGTAAGAGCCTAGACTAGTGTGTGACTGATATTAGTAGGGAGAGCCTAGACAAGTGTGTGACTGATATTATTTGTGAGAGCCTAGACTAGTGTGTGACTGATATTATTAGTGAGAGCCTAGACTAGTGTGTGACTGATATTAGTAGTGAGAGCCTAGACTAGTGTGTGACTGATATTAGTAGTGAGAGCCTAGACTAGTGTGTGACTGACATTATAAGTGAGAGCCTAGACTAGTGTGTGACTGATATTATTTGTGAGAGCCTAGACTAGTGTGTGACTGATATTATTAGTGAGAGCCTAGACTAGTGTGTGACTGATATTAGTAGTGAGAGCCTAGACTAGTGTGTGACTGATATTAGTAGTGAGAGCCTAGACTAGTGTGTGACTGACATTATAAGTGAGAGCCTAGACTAGTGTGTGACTGATATTATTAGTGAGAGCCTAGACTAGTGTGTGACTGATATTAGTAGTGAGAGCCTAGACAAGTGTGTGACTGATATTAGTAGTAAGAGCCTAGACAAGTGTGTGACTGACATTATAAGTGAGAGCCTAGACTAGTGTGTGACTGATATTAGTAGTGAGAGCCTAGACTAGTGTGTGACTGATATTAGTAGTGAGAGCCTAGACTAGTGTGTGACTGACATTATAAGTGAGAGCCTAGAGTAGTGTGTGACTGACATTATAAGTGAGAGCCTAGACTAGTGTGTGACTGATATTATAAGTGAGAGCCTAGACTAGTGTGTGACTGATATTATTTGTGAGAGCCTAGACTAGTGTGTGACTAATATTAGTAGTAAGAGCCTAGACTAGTGTGTGACTGATAGTAGTAAGAGCCTAGACTAGTGTGTGACTGATATTAGTAAGGAGAGCCTAGACAAGTGTGTGACTGATATTAGTAGTAAGAGCCTAGACTAGTGTGTGACTGATATTAGTAGTGAGAGCCTAGACTAGTGTGTGACAGATATTAGTAGTAAGAGCCTAGACAAGTGTGTGACTGACATTATAAGTGAGAGCCTAGACTAGTGTGTGACTAATATTAGTAGTAAGAGCCTAGACTAGTGTGTGACTGATAGTAGTAAGAGCCTAGACTAGTGTGTGACTGATATTAGTAAGGAGAGCCTAGACAAGTGTGTGACTGATATTAGTAGTAAGAGCCTAGACTAGTGTGTGACTGATATTAGTAGTGAGAGCCTAGACTAGTGTGTGACTGATATTAGTAGTAAGAGCCTAGACAAGTGTGTGACTGACATTATAAGTGAGAGCCTAGAGTAGTGTGTGAACTGTGAAGGAATCGTACGGTGAGGTCTCCTGCCGGTATTTATATCATCAATAGCGAGCAGAGGGCTCGTGCCAATATGTCAATAGGAAGCAGAGATCTCGCGCCGGTGTCTGCAGCTTGGACCAGGTAGATTGTAAACAGAGTTCCTGCGCCGTCACTGACCGTTAGCCTGCGGCTTGTGCCTGAAACATGGAGCACCATGCCCGCACTGCAAGGGCCAGTCAATGGGTCTGTGACAGGTAGAAGAAGGGGGAGCGCGTGTCGCCAATGACAACCATCTTTCCCTCCCTCCTTTCCACTTCTCCATCTAGCCGTCGGGATCGCGCGTCACTTCCGGTGCGAGCCCTTCGCGGACAAGACCCTAAAGTGTAGCGGATACGGCGGCCGTGTTAGCCGGGTGACAGTAGAGACTGTGAGACGGCGCCAGCCTGGGGAACCAAAACAGGGCGTCTAGTAACTAGATATAAGCTGCACCCTCTTCTCCGCCCGGCCTGACAATCCAGGAATAACAACGACATCTCCCCTCAGCCCACCCTCTCCGGCCCTGTCACCGTGTCTTCCTCATCATGGGTAACGCCGCCACCGCCAAGAAAGGCAACGAGATCGAGAGCGGTAAGTCACATTTCAGCAAAAACAACTAAGGACAGAGGCCCATTCATTCTACTCTATTCCGAGAAGGCAACTGGGCCTAACGGGTTGTTACTCTTGGGGGGCATTGGGAAGACCCTCTGGGTGTAGAGGTTGGTTCTCAGGGCTGCTGTTTGTTGTTGTTGCTAGTGCTTCTTGCTCTCTCATTTCAGCTGTCAAACCGCAAGGACTGTAGCCCTTGACATTTGGGACCATGTGAATGTCAATTAGGTAGTAATAATCACCCTATAAAGGAACACTGAGTTTGTAAAAATCCTAGTGAGCCATATAAATCTATTTTACAAACACGTAGAAGAATTTGTAATAAAATGGTCAGAGTACTGACTACAGTACAGGTTTGTGTAATAATAATAATAATAATTATATATATATATATATATATATATATATATATATATATATATATATATATATATATATATATATATATTCAAGGCAGCAGCAGAGCACAATAGTAAGTATAAAGGTCCTGTCATACTTTAGGCAGTGGTCAAAGAGGAACTAAGTTATGCATATTTTACAAACTGTCACTAGCATGTTTTGATACATTGTATTTGTCAGGGAAATCATATTGTTATCTACTTTGTTAGGCACAATATATTTCATATGTGTGCTAGTAGTTGAGCTCTGCATTTGCTCTACAAATAACTAATTAATAATATTCTAGCTGCAAAATAAATGTTTTAAACATTCAAAACTGTTGCTTTGTTAGCAAAATTTGCTTATTTGCAATCCAAGGACATACCATTTCAAAAACCTGTTTCTTATTTTATCATATATCTTTTGCTGTAACCAGTAAGTGACAGATATAAACGAACTGCTGTCCTGATCAAGTGATCACTGTGTAGAATGTTCTATGGGCAGGGTTCAGAATCTAGTAGGATGTATGTGTCAGCCTTTCTGGAGGGAAACACACATTTATTAGCTCAGCCAAAATAAATAAGTATATTTCAAATTTGTTACTGTGAATATTAAACATTTTATAAGTAACTCAGTTTTGAGTGTAATGTCATTTTAAAGTGATGGTAAATCCAAGCGTTTTTAAAACCCTAGGATTTACCAGTGCTACAAATAAAGGGAACTTTTTGTCATGAAGTATAAAAAAAAGTCATGCTGAAAGTTCCTTTACTTGCTTGCAGCGTATGCTGCACTGATTGCCTCAGGCCGCCCATGGCATAACGCTATTTTATCATTGAGTTGTTAGCCAATAGCGCTCTAGCCATCAGGCATAATACTGATTGGCCCTCACGGTTATGGCTAAGAGGTGGACACTTCATTGGAAAAAATAGTTTTTGCTGTGGGAGGCCTGAGGCGCTCAGCGCAGCATACACTTCAGGCAAATAGAGGGACTCTCAGCATGAAGCTTTTTATACTTCATGACTGAAAGTCCCGTTTATTTGTAACACTGGTAAATCCTAGCGTTTCAAAAACGATAGGATTTACCATCACTTTAAAGATAGTGGGCAAAACCAGTGATGATTGCAGGGGCTTTTAAATGCAAAACTGAAGTAATCGTAAATTAAACAATGACTATATATTCATTATTTATCTTGTAAGATTTTGTTGTAAAATACATTGGTTTTTCCACTAGCAAGACAAGAAGTCAGATTCTATAATCTAGACACGCTTTATATTGACCAGCTGCATACTTCAATCTGATTGCTTAGAGCAATTGGTCACCATCAAGTTAAGGTATGTTGCTGGTACAGGTAATTTTGCAACATTTATCAGCATACTTTTGCTGCAGAATTTGATCTCCATACTTTCTTGGAATCATGGTTTTGTCGGAAAAAGAGTATTTTACAGCAGTGCGCTACTGGGAGCTTGATGGTGATTAGGGATTTTACCTATCTAGATGTGTTCATCTAGGTACTGCAGTTCTGCTCTGGAGCTGACTTTAGCTTAAGGCTCGACAAACCCAGGAGCGAGGGAACCCCATGAAAGAAAAAATTTGGGTTTCGTATCCTTGTCAATCCCATGCTATAGCTCATTCGATCATGCCTTTTTGCACTTTATATTCCTTTAATTTCCAGGGGTTATATAGACTTCCCTTAGGTATTTTATTACATTATTTTTTCTTTTCATATTGAATATGCTATCTATATTAATCCTCAAAAACCTCACTAGCATCTATCATCATGTGAAGCAGGAGTAAGGGATTATAGTGAAGCATATCATTTACTGGAACTCACCTGTGTTTTGGAAACACTATGACACTGGGTGAGTTCACTAATAACACCTGATGTTTGCTGGTGTGTGAACAACTATTATTATTAACATCTTGTTGTATAGAACAAATAGTTGATTCTTGATCAGTTCAGTTCTTCCTTATGACTTTCTGCATTAAGACTGTCCTGTTGTATTTCTTTTTTGTGTTGTTTTTTGTTGTTGGATTTGGCATCTTATTTTCATTTGCATATTATTTTCATACATATATTCATTACTAAAGTATGTTGCATTTATTTGACATAAATAGATGTACAAATACTTCTATAATAGATATAATTTTCTAAAATGAAACTTAGAAGAGAGGCTCTTCAGTTAATGATTGACTTTATAAAATTCTTATCTTACCCTCCAGAATAGTTGTTTTCATATTGTGAACATCTAAGTGCAAATGTGTGACCATAGATTATGTGTAGTGTAGAGATGTATGTGCATTGCAGTTGCAACTCTTATGTACTGTAAACAGTGAAAAATTGGCATCATGCAAAAAAAGATGCACAGTCTGGTTTATGGTACATGCATCATCTTTGATTTTACTGCATTTATTTATAAAACTCCAACTTTTTAAATGATTGAAAAGAGTACAGTAATTATTTGAAACTTTAAGTGACCTAAAACTCCAAAAATGTCTTTCATGATTCAGTTAGTGAATACAATTTTATACAACTTTCTAATTTGCTTCCTTCTCTTATTATCTTTTGCTGAAAGGTTTATCTAAGCAAGCTCAGGAGCAGCAGAAAACCTAGGTTCTAGTTGCTGATTGGTGGATGCATTTGTATATAATTTTATTTTTTAATTTTATTTTTAATATTGATTTAGGTCTTTTATGACAGTATATGGAAAAAAAATTCCTTTGGCATATTTTAAAAAATATTAGGAGCACCATATTCATACACTTTTATATATTCATATGAGCATACATAGTCTTAGATAGCCATTAAGTCATGACTCCTAAATGTCTGCATGCTAACTTTATTTCCCTGGACAGGTATGTTGCATTTCTCTAAAATATAGTTGACAACTTGGTTTAGTGTTTTTTTAATAGTGATGTATACTGTACATTATACTGCAAGCACCATAAATTATATAGCAAATTGTCTAACAGTCTAGGAGCCAGCTTAGAGGGACATTAAATGATAAATACATTTCATGCACCTCACTCTTATTATGGATCCTGTTATTTTAGAACCTAGGTTTCACTGCAGGTATCTGAAGGAGACTTGCTGCACATGTGCAAACACGTCAATGCTGAAATGCAGTGTAAGCTAGATTTCAACATGGTGGCACCCATGACTAAGGCGAGAAAGTTGGGGAATGACCCCAAGACTATCCTTTAAAAAAGGAGTTTGTGTTTAATGTCCCTTTAAAGGAACAGGAAAGTCAGAGTTAAACTTTCATGATTCAGATAAATCCTGTAATTTTAAGAAGTTTGTCACATCCATTATCACATTTATTTTGCTTTCAATGCACTAGTGGGAGCAAGCTGGTGATTGGTATCTACACAGATTTGTCTCTTGTCATTGGCTACCAAGATGTTAAGAAAGCCCTCTGAAGCTCACCTTGACTATGTGTGTAATCCCTTTATTTATTTATATATATATATATATATATATATATATATATATATATATATATATATATATATATATATATATATATATAAACATTTTTATTGCACTGTTGCTTGCATGTAACTAACAGAGCATTTTTTTTGCTCTGCATAATTAAATCCTATTGATAAATTAAAGGGGCTTGAAACCCATAATTTTTCTTTCATGATTCAGATAGAGCATACAATTTTAAACTACTCTCCAATTTACTTCTATTTAATGTTTAATTGATATTATTATTAGTTATTTGAAGAGCGCCAACAGATTCCGCAGCGCTATAAACATAGGCGGAATACAAGGAAACATTTATAGGGATCAGACCGGTAGAGGGCCCTGCCAAGAGTCGCACTGTTGTAGTCAGCTCTAAAGAAGATGACCTACAAACAGCATGGCTCTTAGGGTTACATGCTAAAGGTGTTCAAGGGGATAGCAATGGAGGAGAGGAAACGGTATAAAGAAAGGTTAGTGTAACTTGTATGCATCCCTGAACAGTAGTCTTTAGGGAGCATTTGAAGTTTTCAAAACTAGGGGCGAGTCTTGTGGAGTGAGGCAGAGAGTTCTACAAGGTGGGAGCCAGTCTGGAGAAGTTCTGTAAGCGGGAGTGTGAGGAGGTAATGAGAGGAGGAGAGTAGGAGGTCATGAGCAGAGCGAAGGGGTCGGGAGGGAGAGTATCTGGAGACAAGGTCTGAGATATAGGGGGGAGCAGTGCAGTTGAGGGCTTTGTATGTCAGGGTGAGAATTTTGTGTTTAATCCTGGAGGCAAGAGGAAGCCAGTGAAGGGATTGGCAGAGAGGTGCAGCTGATGAAGAGCGACATGTAAGGAAGATGAGCCTGGCAGAGGCATTCTTAATGGATTGTAAAGGAGCTAGGCGGCAACTGGGGAGACCAGAGAGGACAGAGTTGCAGTAATCGAGGTGGGAAAGGATGAGAGAGTGGATTAAGATCTTAGTTGTGCCTTGTGTAAGGAAATGTCTAATTTTAGAGATGGTTTTTAAGGTGGAAGCGGCAAGATTGAGCCAAGGACTGAATGTGAGGAGTGAAAGAAAGATCTGAGTCAAATGTTACCCCAAGACATCGGGCATGCAGGGTAGGGGTAATGATGGAGTTGTCGTCAATTATAGAGAGATTGGGGGTGGAGATTTTTGATGCTGGAGGGAAAATAAGGAGCTCAGTTTTGGAGAGATTTAGCTTGAGGTAGTGAGAGGACATCCAGGAAGAGATGTGAGAAAGACAGTGACACAGGTTAGCAAGGAAGGAGATAGGTCTGGTGCAGAGAAGTAGATTTGGGTGTCGTCTGCATACAAATGATATTGGAACCCGTGGTACTTTATTAGGAAACCTAATGATGACGTGTAGATTGAGAAGAGAAGGGGACAGAGCCTTGCGGTACCCCAACAGAAAGTGGTAAAGGGTCAGAGGTGGCCCCAGAGAAGGCTACACTAAAGGTACGGTTTGACAGGTAGGAAGAGCACCACAAGAGGGCTGTGTCACAAATGGCGAAGGATTGGAGGGTTTGGAGCATAAGAGGGTGGTCAACAGTATCAAAGGCTGCAAACAGATCAAGGAGGATAAGCAGAGAGAAGTGGCCTTTTGATTTTGCTGTAAGTAGGTAGTTGGTAACCTCTGTGGAGTGATGGGAAAGAAATCCAGATTGCAGTGGGTCGAGGAGGGAGTTTAATGTTAGAAAATGGGATAGACGTGCATATACTAGCTTTTCGAGAAGCTTGGAGGCAAGAGGGTGTAGGGAAATAGGCCGCTAGTTGGATGGGGAGGTTGGATCAAGAGAAGGTTTTTTCAAGATAGGTGTGACCAGTGCATGTTTCAGAGATGAGGGAAATATACCGGTGCTGAGGGAGAGGTTGAAAATGTGTGTGAGTATAGGGGTAAGGGTAGGAGAGAAGGTGGGGAGCAGCTTTGAGGGAATAGGGTCAAGAGGACAGGTAGTGAGGTGAGAGCTCAATATAAGTGCTGAAACGTCTTCCTGCTGCTGATTGGTGGCTTAACTTGTATGCCCATATTCATTCGCTTACAAATGTGTTCAGCGAGCTTCCAGGAGTGCATTGCTGCTGCTTCAAAAAAAAGATACCAAGCGTATGAAGCAGAATTGGTAACAGAAGTGAATTGGAAAGTTGTTTAAAAATGTATAATCTATCTGAATAATGAGACATTGTTTTGCGTTCATGTCTTTTCACGAGCTAAACAAAATTCAGTTTTTCAGATATAGTGGGCATCTTTTGAGTTGCATCATTTTATATATGGTGTTTTTTTTTTTTTAATATGATACATAATTTGCAGTATGCATACCTTTTTCATAGTGTCAATTATTGTAAATATTAGAATTTTTGATATCCCCTGTACTGTGGCTACACACCCTTAGATCGGTTTTATTTCCCTGGCAAACCCATTCATGCCATTATGTTTTGACAGAGACCTCATGTGGGATGTTCATAGCAACCCTTTTTATGCCAGCCAAATGCTAAATCCGATCATGGATTAGAAGGATGTACCCATCAGCCCCTTTTACAACAGCTGTATGTCTAAACAACCCTCAGAACAACCCTCTCTCCTGATGCGAGAGCTATATGCCCCCTAACCTAAAGCTGCATGGTGGTTGTTGTTTTTTTATTTTTTGTATGACCCTCACTTGATGTGCTCCTTAACATGACAATACCAAATGCTCGAGGCCTGACATAAGACAGAAATGCTGGGTTTGGATGCATTAGAATCCAGCAGGAGTGATCACCATGGTGGAGGGACCAAATTTTGTGCTAATATCTTGCTACATCCTACCCTGTATGCACTTCAGCAAGTATTTTACTATTCATGTATGTCATGATCCAGCACTCAGGGAGATATTTTACCTCATAATTGCCAGGTAGCCACATCTTAGTGTAAATGCACCTTTAAGCATCCAATCAGAATGTTTGTACCAGGACTGGCATGTGCAGGCAGACACTCTAAAGTTTACTATGAAAAATTGCAAGATAATATTGAAATCCCACAATAGGATGATTTTTTACTGTTTTTGTAACTGTACAGATGAGAATAAAGAGTAGCTGAAGGATATCTGCTCACAGAACACTTACTCTGGTGAGCTGAGGAAATTTTGATGTAAACTTTCTTCACTTTTGCATAAAGATGTTCATGTGATATTTTCTAGTCTGCAGTAATTCAGCATCTCTTTCAAGTGATTCAGCATTTGGGGAGCATTCCCCTTTAAGTTCTGTTGATGCATGAAATGTAGAGGATAAAGATGAATGAATGGCACAGGGTACTAAGGTATTAAAGTGCAAGCCAGTACAGGTAAAAAAACAAACCTTTATCAAGACTGCTTGTGACCTGGAAAGGTTTGGATCTTGTAATAGTTTGGATGTTGGAGATTTGTATTTTATGCCATTTAGGCATTATTTACGTGTCATAATACAGCTTATACATGCAAGCTAAAGGCATTTTTATATCATTTGTAATACTTTTGTATACACAGTACCCTCAGAAAAATACTTCAGTTATGTAATCAGGTAATATTTGTAAAAACACTGTTATTTGCATTTTAGAACACAAAATAAAACAAACAAAAGATACAGGCAGAGACGAATGTGACTTACATATGGGGATTAATAGTAATTTTTGATATTTTTTAAAAATATTAATGAAAACGTTTTGGATTGGATTTTGGATTTTTCTTAATTTGTACCTGCAGCATCTGGAACACTTTGCTCCATCTGCTCTTCTCCATAATCATGTTTCTCCTTTACTTATATACCCTTCATCTTCCCATAACACTTTCTTTCAATATAAACTTGGTCTGTATCTAGTATATTTTTTTTTTTTACCATATCAACAAGAATTTGTTGTAACAGACCGGTATGTATTTTGTTGTTGTTTAAAAGCACAGAGACTCTAGTATCTTTAGAGCATTGCAGTAGAGGCAGACAACTTACAGATTTTTCAGAAATGGGACAGCTTTTTTGAAAAAAATGAATTGATAGTTTTATGTATATTTTCAAAAACTATTCTCTCTCTCTCTCTCTCTCTCTCTCTCTCTCTCTCTCTCTCTCTCTCTCTCTCTCTCTCTCTCTCTCTCTCTCTCTCTCTCTCTCTCTTTCTCTCTTTCTCTCTTTCTCTCTTTCTCTCTTTCTCTCTTTCTCTCTCTCTCTCTTTCTCTCTCTTTCTCTCTCTTTCTCTCTTTCTCTCTTTCTCTCTTTCTCTCTTTCTCTCTTTCTCTCTTTCTCTCTTTCTCTCTTTCTCTCTTTCTCTCTTTCTCTCTTTCTCTCTTTCTCTCTTTCTCTCTTTCTCTCTTTCTCTCTTTCTCTCTTTCTCTCTTTCTCTCTTTCTCTCTTTCTCTCTTTCTCTCTTTCTCTCTTTCTCTCTTTCTCTCTTTCTCTCTTTCTCTCTCTCTCTCTCTCTCTCTCTCTTTCTCTCTTTCTCTCTTTCTCTCTCTCTCTCTCTCTCTTTCTCTCTTTCTCTCTTTCTCTCTTTCTCTCTTTCTCTCTTTCTCTCTTTCTCTCTCTCTCTCTTTCTCTCTTTCTCTCTTTCTCTCTTTCTCTCTTTCTCTCTTTCTCTCTTTCTCTCTTTCTCTCTTTCTCTCTTTCTCTCTTTCTCTCTTTCTCTCTTTCTCTCTTTCTCTCTTTCTCTCTGTCTCTCTTTCTCTCTTTCTCTCTTTCTCTCTTTCTCTCTTTCTCTCTTTCTCTCTTTCTCTCTTTCTCTCTTTCTCTCTTTCTCTCTTTCTCTCTTTCTCTCTTTCTCTCTTTCTCTCTTTCTCTCTTTCTCTCTTTCTCTCTTTCTCTCTTTCTCTCTTTCTCTCTTTCTCTCTTTCTCTCTTTCTCTCTTTCTCTCTTTCTCTCTTTCTCTCTTTCTCTCTTTCTCTCTTTCTCTCTTTCTCATACAGTATGAATACGTGATGACCATATTAAAGGAGCATAAAGCTACTGTATGTGCACAGCGTTTGAAATTTGTTTACATACATTGAATCTGGGACAGTAATTACTTTTAAGGATTTTTTTTTTATGGGACAGTTCACTGTAAAATTGATGTTTTTTTTTTTTTTAATTTTATTTAGGCTGAGCTTGCAGACACTTTAGATCTCACTCTCTCTCTCCTTTCAGTATAGGTAGGGGTAATACAGTCTAAATGAGCTATTTCAAATGCCAATATAGAGGCTAATGAGCTATATTTTAAAACAATTTAATACACTCTAGCAGGAAAAATTGATCATTGGGAACAAACTAAAGGATAGAGAGTTTTTGGGTAACCTGTCCCTTTAATGTTATTGCTGTCTTTAGTTGCAGCAGGGCTATCCAGGGATTCACTTCATAGTGTAAGTAACATGCATCTGCCCAATCATCATCACCCAGCATAAAGGCCTTTGCCCATTAGGCATCCAAAGTAGAACTCCTTGCGTACACTGCAATGTTGCTAATGCCCTAAGGATTCCTGCTGTCCTTGTACTCATTTATGCAAGTAAAAATTAATTGCTTATTTGGAAAATGTAAAATAAACCGATCTGCTTATTCACTGTTTACTGGGTAAGGTAGACTGCACAAATTATCAGACTGTAGTAAATGTGAGTCCAGAACTGGACCTAGTGGCTGAGTAGTAGTAGAAAAAAGTACACTGTCCCAAAACTCTGGTTTAACCCAGGACTTGCCCACCTGGAAGGAATGACTAAGGAACAAATGTGAAGTTATGTATGGGAACTTACTAGTGATGAAGACTGGCTGGACTAGTCACTCCATGCCATAGGGATAAAGCAATGGTCAGGCAGAGGTCTGGTAACTCACAGGCTGAGGTATTCTAGGTAGGCAGGCAGGTGGGTTGTCTAAAATCCGGCAAAGGTCTTGCAACGCACTGGAAATGGCGGTACAGATTCATCAAAAAAGGGTCCGACTTCACATTTGCAAAGAGGTTCTAAATCGACAAGCAGGAGAGAAAGTCCAAAGAACACAGCAGAGGTAAAAGTCTGAAGTAGCGCACACTAATAGCAGACTATTCAAGGACACAGAGTTAAGTTCAGCCGTGCTACTTATACAGCTTAGCATGGAAGAGAAGGGGTGACCACACAAAACAACTCTTGCGCCTGAACAGTGCACAATATTGCAGCCAACCGCTTATAAACTAAAGCATCATATTGTTGATAAGCGCGCTACCTGGCCAACCACGCTATCAAAGTCACGATAGAGCTAACAAAAGCTGACCTCGCTAAAACTTTGCATTAACAGCTTGTTTACTGCAAATGTTTTTGTTACCAAACTCCACCCCTCACTTGTTTTATTTGGAGAAACCAATCAGGACTTGATACTGGAGAAGACACAGCTACCAACAGTTATTTAGTTAGCAAAATTAAACATTTTATAAGAAAATCTCAAGGTGTTTACTGTCAATTTAAGGGCTTAAATTTATACTTTGTTTTTTATGCCTCTGTATGAATATGGTAATCACCTGCAATCAAGGCATAAATTGTGTTTTTTTTTTTGGTAAGAGGCAAGTGTTGCATTCTATACACTTCTACAGTAATTAGTAGTTAATAAAGGTAATTACAACCTATTTCTGTTATGTTGCTATAGAATAGCTGCCAACTCCAAACTTTTTTAAAACAAATGAATATCCTTTTTACAGCACTAAGTTTTCAATAGCAACACACAACCCATCATCTGCCTTATTTGGAAGAACCAATCAGGCCTTTAGTCTGCAGACAACAAGGCTAGCCACTGTTATAAAGTTAGTACAAATTGGATTGTTTTGCAGTTATTTGATAAAGCCAAATTGGGTAAACTATGTAGCAGAATTAGCAGGGAGTAAACATACATGAAAAGGGGCAAAATTAAATAATTGAAATATATTGCAAAGTTATTGTAATACACCTAACTAAACATTTTATATAAAATTCTCAAGGTGTCCTTTTTAAAGTGATGGTAAATGAGGGCAAAATATTAAATCTTGATTCCAGTTGCCTTTTCCACATTAAACCGCTATTTTATTTTTCTACTTTTTAGAATTAATCCTGTTTTGTAGTATTGTAATAAACAATTCCCTCCGCCCTCTTCCATTTCCTTTTCTGGCTTGTAGTGACATATAGGGCGCTCCCAACGCTTTATACGTAGCAAGCAATGCTGGCTTCCTAGAAGGTAGATGAGCTGTGTATTTGTACAGCAAGAATTCTGATTGGTTGACCAGCATGTGTCACCTGAGTCAGTCATGACTGCACGTTGCAATTTGTGAGCCGTGCGGCAACAGTTGTAATTGGGCGACCATCTCAAATGTCACTATTAAAAAATTAAAAAACGTTCATTAAGGGGGACTGGCAGGGAATACAAAAACGCAGGAAAGAAGAAAAAATAAAAATATTCAGAAGCATTTTAGAACCCTTCCAAAAAAGTTTTCTGTATTTCAGAACACAATCTAACATTATGTGAAAAGCCATCACTTAAAGGGACATGAAATCCACATTTTTTTATTTCATGATTCGGATAGAGAACACAATTTTAAACAGCTTTCTAATTTACTTCTATTATCTAATTGGTTTCATTTTCTTGGTATCATTTGTTTAAGGAGCAGCAATGTATTACTGGTTTCTAACTGAACACATGGGTGAGCCAATCACAATCGGTGTGTGTGTATATATATATATATATATATATATATATATATATATATATATATATATATATATATATATATATATATATATATATATATATATATATATATATATATATATATATATATATATATATATACATACACACACACACACACACACACACACACACACACACACACGTATGTATATATATATATACAGCTAGAACCTAGGTTCTCTGCTGCTCCTGAACTTGCCTAGATAAACCTTTCAGCAAAGGATTACAAGAGAAGGAAGCAAATTAAATAATAGTAAATAATAAGTAAATTGGAAAGTTGTTTAAAATTGTATGCACTGTCTAAATAATGAAATAAAATGTTTGGGTTTCTTGTCCCTTTAACTTTACCATCACTTTAAGTTGTCTCTATCAACTAGAATATAGTGAATGATGGAAGTAGTGTTGTGAGTGTGTTTTTTTTTTTTTTTTTTTTTTAGTAAAGTTTAATTTCACACAAAGCAGATGTTTTGTAGCTTTCTGTTGTATGTCTTTTCTGTACGTCACGTTTAAGCCACATTGTTATTGTAAATAATTTAAAAAGAAATTGTAATTACTTTTTTTTCTTTTCTTCGCATAACACTTGGGGCTTGCCACTTTCCACCAATGGAGTTATAAAACAATGGTATCCACATGGCTGTTTTTTTTTTTTTTTTAAATCATTTTTAATTTAACCCCCTTTTAAGTACTTTCCCACCCGGGTGCTAAGCTTTTCTAAAGTGTTTTTTTTTTTTTTAACTTTTTTTTCCAGATCCCCAATACTTACACTGTTGGAAAGGTTAGGCGATTACCTTTCCAACGGTGGATCTTGGGGGGTCTGTAACTGCTTAGATGCCTGAGAATACAGGCTTCTAAGCAACATGCCCCCTGCTCCTATACTTAACGTTGTTAAGTATAAATAAAGTTGCATGGTGACGTCACCACGCATAACGTGAAGCCCACGGCGATGCCTGTCACTATGCAGGCCCGATTGCCGGGGTGGGAGCGGGTGGGAGCCCCCAGATCTCCCTCAAGGTGGGAGAGTGCTAGCGACGGCTCTGTACCGTCGTTAGCACCTGAGTGGGAAACAATGTGACGGCTCAGAGCCGTCGTTGGCACTGGAGGTGTTAAACAGCTTCTGCTTAATGGACAATTAAATAAAATAGAACTGCTTATTTCACAGATATACAATAAAAAGACAATGCTAAATCACTACTGAATTTCAAATTATTAGTAGATTTTTTTTTTTTTTCTGATAAATTTCAGATTGTTTCCTTTTCCTTGACCACTGTATCATGTGGCAGTCATCAGCCAATTACAGACTCTTGTACGTATACACTATGAACTCAGTAGGAGCTGGTGCCTTAAAGTGTTCTTATAAAAAATCTTGTGCACAATTTGATAAATAAATTGTAAAGTTTTTACAAATTGAATGCTCAGTCAGAATCATGAGTTTTATTTTGGTTTTTGCCCCTTGCAACCTTTTCATTAACATTTATTAACTGCTGCTTTTGGTAAAATATTTTTGTACATCATGTTTTGTACATTGCATACATTTTTACATTTTTATTAACCAGAGATGAATACCGAATAGATTTAGTAGTTGCTGTTCTGTGACTTTGTTTTGTTTACATCCCCTATTAGGGGGGTGTTAATGTTGAGAGTATTGCTTTTAATATTTATTATTTTGAGATTAAACCCATGAGACTTTAATTTAAAATCAGAATGGCTTGACTTGTTAGGCTTATTTATTCATAGTTTTATAAAGCAATTTTATTTGTATCATATGTGAAATAACTGTAATCTGAACAAACTGGGAACACTCCGTCCCTGAAAGTGTTAGTCTGAAAAGGACCTTGATAGTAAATTTAAATATTAACTTTCTAAGAACTACTTTTTCTTCTATCCTTATGTTGTTGCTTGCTGTACTGAATCAAATTTTTTTTTTAAGAAAGCTGATATCTCAAATTCTTTCTTCGATTTTAAATTCTTAGGGTTAAATGGGCAAGAATTGTGTTCTTTCATGATTCAGGTAGAGCATACAATTTTTTATTAACTTTACAATTTACTTCTATTATTAAATTTGCATCATTCTCTTGGTATCCTTTGAAGGAACAGCAATGCACTGGTGGGAGCTAGCTGAACACATCAGGTGAGCCAATGACAAGAGGCATACATTTGCATCCACCAATCAGCAGCTATCTCCCGGTCGTGCATTACTGAGCCTGCCCTGGTGTATGCTTTTTATCCAAGGATACCAGCATATTGAAATTAAAGGGCCATATTAGTCCACTTACATCACTAGAGCATTTAATTTTAAGGTAATTGATCCTGCACTACTGTATGTTTAACCCGAGCAAAGAGGTTAAACACATAGTAGATATACAGCTTGCAAAAAGAGACCTACAAGTCCTGAGCGGAAACCGCCGCTGATCCAATCAACAGCGCTAGTCGCACAACGCAGCTATAACTAGTGCCTCTGATTTTAATGAGTGGCAGTTTCCACTTTGGGCTGCTGGTTAAATACACAGTAGTGTAGGGTCAATAGTGTTAAAATGACATGCTCAAATTTTATTAGAGCAACGACAAAGCATCATAGAGCGAGGGGTATACTCCGCAATGCAGTAAATTTATTGTGTATTAAAATCACATCTAAACTTGTAAAAATATCACTCGCAAACAAGGCCTCATTTTTAGTCTAGGTCCATGTGTACATTGAGGTACATTGAAACACAGTGGATCTGAGTTTGTGTTTATTGGGATAATACGAAGAGTGCTACATCTTTGCCGGGACTTTTTCCATATCTGTTTTACACAACCCTCTGTACAGAAGGGAGAGCGCTCCTGAATACCGGTAAAGCATAGGCATTACCTGTATAAATAGATTATATCCCTCTTTTATTTTTTTTAGAATGAATGAGAGCATGCCATTTTCTTTACTATTATGACCCTTTAAAGAGTGTTTATTTTCATTTTTTGTGTGTGTCTACTATGAAGTTAAGATCGCTATGGAGAGGGCTGATGGCAATACAATATTTAGGGAAGACATGCCTTCTAGTACCCATTGTTTACCAGAGCTCTACTCTGGGTTTAGTTGCAGGAAATTTGTATTAGAAATGTTTTAAAAATATAATCTTGCTTTATCACACTATATTTTGCACAGAACTATGTGTAGTTGATTCCTACAAAGACCTTTCCAATTTGCTTCCATTATCAAATTGCACGCAGCCGTTTGACATGCACACTTTGAGGCACCATCTACTGCTGAGCATGTGCAAGAGTTTACATTGTATACTTATGAGTCTGTGATTGGCTGATGGCTACCACATGATACAGCGGTCCAGCAAATTTAAATTTCTCTTACATTGGTGTATCCGGTCCACAGCTTCATCCTTACTTTTGGGATATTCTCAATCCTTACAGGAAGGGGCAAAGAGAGCACACAGCAGAGCTGTCCATATAGCTCCCCTCAGGCTCCGCCCCCCCCCAGTCATTCTCTTTGCCGCTCTAACAAGTAGCATCTCCACGGGAGGGTAAAGAGTTTGTGGTGTTAGATTTGTAGTTTTTATTTCTTCTATCAAAAGTTTGTTATTTTAAAATAGTGCTGGCTTGTACTATTTACTCTAAGGCAGAAAGTGATGAAGATTTCTGCTGAGAGGAATATGATTTTAGCACCAGTTACTAAAATCCATTGCTGTTCCCACGCAGGACTGTTGAATACCAGAGAACTTCAGTTGGGGGGAACAGTTTGCAGGCTTAACTGCTTCAGGTATGATCAGTCATTTTTCTAACAAGACCCAGTAATGCTAGAAGACTGTCAGAAATCCCCACAGGGGTAGGTAAGCCATTTTTCTCAGACTCTGTATAAAATGATGGCTTAAATTAAGGGCTTAATTCTGGTTGACATTATTTTGGGCTTAATCAATTGCTTATTAGCATGATTTAAGAATGAATATGGTGTTTTTGAGACTTATAAAACACTTATGGGTTTTTTTATTTCGCCTGGCACTTGATTAGACACCTAACCTATCTCAAAGGCCCCATCACTCTGGAATGGAGAGGGAGGGGGCCTCATTTTCGCGCCTCAGTTGCGCAGTTGTTTTTGCTAGACAGTTCATGCAGCTTCATGTGTGGAGTCCAGAGAACTCAGAGAGGACTTCAGAGAGGCTTATTTCTTCTTCAAATAATTCCTAAGGAAGGTAAAAGCCACAGTAGAGGCTGTGGCATCGTGCTGTAGTGTTTATAACCGGTTAACTGCTGTTTTTAGCTCCGGTTTGGGCATTAAGGGGTTAGTTGATCTGAAAATGTGTGTGCAATCTTTTCAAAGCATTAGGATAATGTGGTGAAAATTTCATTAAGATCGGATGTTTATTTGATGGTTATTTGATGTTTTGGTAATAAAGTGTGCACTTTTATTATTTAAAGACACAGTAACGTTTTTTTTTCAAAAAGTATTTTTTCCTGCATTGTAGTGCTGTCTAAGTCTGTCAAACATGTCTGAGCCTTCAGATAGCCCTTGTTCTGTATGTTTAAAAGCCATGGCGGTAACCCCATTGCATTTATGTTTGAAGTGTGCTATAGCGTCCAAGCAGTTTAAGGACCATGCCCTTCCACAAGATAGACCTTTCAAAGCTAAAAACAAGTCTAATTTTCGTTCCTTTTGCAATTTCAGGAACGGACCTGCTTCTACCTCTACAACCACTAAGCAAGAGGGTAACGCTTCCCAGTCCAAACCAGCATGGAAACCCCTGCAAGGCTTGAACAAGGGTAAACAGGCCAAGAAGCCTGCTGCTGCTACCAAGACAACATGAAAGGGTAGCCCCCGATCCGTGACCGGATCTAGTAGGGGGCAGACTTTCTCTCTTTGCTCAGGCCTGGGCAAGAGATGTTCCGGATCCCTGGGCGTTAGAAATTGTCACTCAGGGGTACCTTCTGGAATTCAAGGACCTTACTCCAAGGGGAAGGTTCCACATTTCTCGCTTGTCTTTAGACCAGACAAAGAGACAGGCATTCTTATGTTGCGTAGAAGACCTTCTAAAAATGGGAGTGATACACCCAGTTCCAACAGCAGAACAAGGACTGGGTTTTTACTCAAACCTGTTTGTAGTTCCCAAAAAGGAAGGAACTTTCAGGCCAATCCTGGACTTAAAAATCCTAAACAAATTCCTCAGAGTTCCATCATTCAAAATGGAAACCATTCGGACAATCTTACCAATGATCCAGGAGGGTCAATATATGACTACCGTGGACTTAAATGATGCGTACCTGCATATTCCTATCCACAAAGATCACCATCAGTTCCTGAGGTTCGCCTTTATGGACAAGCATTACCAGTTCGTGGCTCTTCCCTTCGGATTGGCCACTGCTCCCAGAATTTTCACAAAGGTGCTAGGGTCCCTTCTAGCGGTGCTAAGACCAAGGGGCATTGCAGTAGCACCTTACCTAGACGACATCTTAATACAAGCGTCGTCCTTTCACAAAGCAAAGGCTCATACGGACATTGTTCTGGCCTTTCTAAGGTCTCACGGGTGGAAGGTGAACGTAGAAAAGAGTTCTCTGTCCCCGTTCACAAGGGTTCCCTTCCTGGGAACAATAATAGACTCGGTAGAAATGAAAATCTTTCTGACGGAGGTCAGGAAGTCAAAACTTTCGAACACTTGTCGAGTTCTTCATGCCATTCCTTAACCCTCCGTGGCTCAGTGCATGGAGGTAATAGGACTAATGGTTGCGGCAATGGACGTGGTCCCTTTTGCTCGAATTCATCTAAGACCACTGCAACTGTGCATGCTCAAACAGTGGAATGGGGATTATGCGGATTTGTCTCCCCAAATACAAATGGACCAGAAAACCAGAGACTCACTCCTCTGGTGGTTGTCTCAGGATCACCTGTCTCAGGGAATGAGTTTCCGCAGACCAGAGTGGGCGCGGTCTGGGACTCCCTGAAAGCTCAGGGTCTATGGTCTCGGGAAGAATCTCTTCTCCCGATAAACATTTTGGAATTGAGAGCGATATTCAATGCGCTCCAGGCCTGGCCTCAGCTAGCGGAGGCCAAATTCATCAGATTTCAGTCGGACAACATCACGACTGTAGCGTACATCAATCATCAGGGAGGAACAAAGAGTTCCCTGGCGATGAGGGAGGTATCCAAGATCATCAAATGGGCAGAGGATCACTCCTGCCATCTCTCCGCAATTCACATCCCAGGAGTGGACAACTGGGAGGCGGATTATCTGAGTCGTCAGACTTTTTATCCGGTGGAGTGGGAACTCCACCCGGAGGTTTTTGCCCAGTTAACTCAACTATGGGGCCTTCCAGATCTGGATCTGATGGCGTCACGCCAGAACTCCAAAGTTCCACGTTACGGGTCCAGGTCCAGTGATCCCAAGGCGACATTGGTAGATGCCTTAGTAGCGCCTTGGTCGTTCAATCTAGCTTATGTCTTTCCACCGTTTCCTCTTCTCCCTCGGCTAGTAGCCAGGATCAAGCAGGAGAAGGCTTCGGTAATTCTGATAGCTCCTGCGTGGCCACGCAGGACTTGGTATGCAGACCTGGTGAATATGTCATCGGCTCCACCATGGAAGCTACCTTTGAGGCAGGACCTTCTAATCCAAGGTCCATTCAAGCATCCAAACCTAGTTTCTCTGCAGCTGACTGCTTGGAGATTGAACGCTTGATTCTAGCTAAGCGTGGGTTTTCTGAATCAGTTATAGATACTCTGATCCAGGCTAGAAAGCCTGTTACCAGGAAAATTTACCATAAGATATGGCGGAAATATCTTTGTTGGTGCGAATCCAAGGGTTACTCATGGAGTAAGATTAGGATTCCAAGGTTACTATCTTTTCTCCAAGAAGGATTGGAGAAAGGTCTGTCAGCTAGTTCCTTAAAAGGACAGATATCTGCTCTGTCTGTTCTGTTACACAAGCGTCTGGCAGCCGTACCAGATGTTCAGGCGTTTGTACAGGCCTTGGTCAGAATCAAGCCTGTCTACAGACCTGTGGCTCCTCCATGGAGTCTAAATTTAGTTCTTTTCGTTCTTCAAGGGGTTCCGTTTGAACCTCTACATTCCATAGATATTAAGTTGCTATCTTGGAAAGTTTTGTTTTTAGTAGCTATTTCTTCTGCTAGAAGAGTTTCTGAATTGTCTGCTTTGCAGTGTAATTCGCCCTATCTGGTTTTCCATACAGATAAGGTCGTTTTACGTACCAAACCTGGTTTTCTTCCAAAAGTGGTTTCCAATAAGAATATTAACCAGGAAATAGTGGTTCCTTCTCTATGTCCTAATCCAGTTTCTAACAAGGAACGTCTGTTACACAATCTTGATGTAGTTTGTGCTTTAAAGTTTTATCTAAAAGCAACTAAAGACTTCAGACAAATATCGTCTTTGTTTGTCGTCTATTCTGGCAAGAGGAGAGGTCAAAAAGCAACTGCTACCTCTCTGTCTTTCTGGCTGAAAAGCATCATCCGGTTGGCTTATGAGACTGGTGGTAGGCAGCCTCCTGAACGTATTACAGCTCATTCCACTAGAGCTGTGGCTTCCACATGGGCTTTCAAGAATTAGGCTTCTGTTGAACAGATCTGTAAGGCAGCGACTTGGTCTTCACTGCATACATTTGCCAAATTTTACAAATTCGATACTTTTGCTTCTTCGCAGGCTATTTTTGGGAGAAAGGTTTTGCAAGCAGTGGTGCCTTCCGTTTAGGTTACCTGACTTGTTCCCTCCCTTTATCCGTGTCCTAAAGCTTTGGTATTGGTTCCCACAAGTAAGGATGAAGCCGTGGACCGGATACACCAATGTAAGAGAAAACAGAATTTATGCTTACCTGATACATTTCTTTCTCTTATGGTGTATCCGGTCCACGGCCCACCCTGGCAATTTAGTCAGGTTTAAATTTATTTTTGTAAACTACAGTCACCACTGCACCCTATGGTTCTCCTTTTTCTCCTAACCGTCGGTCGAATGACTGGGGGGGGCGGAGCCTGAGGGGAGCTATATGGACAGCTCTGCTGTGTGCTCTCTTTGCCACTTCCTGTAGGGATTGAGAATATCCCACAAGTAAGGATGAAGCCGTGGACCGGATACACCGTAAGAGAGAGAAATTTATCAGGTAAGCATAAATTCTGTTTTGTCGAAATTTAAAATTTAAAGTAAGTGCTAATGAATTGTGTTATTACATAACTCAAGATGAGATGGTAACAACATAATGTAAAAACAAAACAGATACAAATTTTCTCTAAATCTATTAGACTTAAGTAATCTCCACAGAACATTTTGCAAGTGTATTTTGTGTTTGTACTGAACACTTTGTAATGAACGTGTTTAATTCCGTCTTTGGAAAGATTTCTGAAGGTCAGATTTTACACTATATAGCTTACCCTTTTATCTGTAAAGTAGTTATCCTATTTATCATACTCTAAAAGACAACCAATGGCAATCGTACATTGTCTGTGAATCAATCTAGTTCTTGGTTTTTGGTTTGTTTGTTTGTTTTTTAATATACTATATTAACTGGTGATCTAACCCTTTGTTTGCCAAAAATATCCCCAATACAAAAGTAGTAGTGGGAAATTCTTAGTTCTTTTGATGTATTACATGGTGGGAGTTTCATTTATGAAATGTGCATGGAAACTACAATTCCCATTATGCTACACACGTCAAAGCTCGAGTGTAGCAACCACTGGCCCCACTTAAAGGGACAGTCAAGTAAAAAAAAAACCAACAAAAAAAAAACTTCCAGAATTTAAATAGGGAATGTAATTTTAAACAACTTCCTAATTTACTTTTATCACCAATGTTGCTTTGTTCTTTTGGTATACTTAGTGGAAAGCTAAACCTATGAGGTTCATATGCTAATTTCTTAGACTTTAAAGACTGCCTCTAATCTGAATGCATTTTGACTACTAGAGGGGATTAGTTCATGTGTTTTCATATAGATAACATTGAGCTCATGCATGTGAAGTGACCTAGGCGTGAGCACTGATTGGCTAAAATGCAAGTCTGTTAAAGGAACTGAAATAAAGGGGCAGTCAGCAGAAGCTTAGATAGATACAAGGTAATTACAGAGGTAAAACGTGTATTATTATAACTGTGTTGGTTATGCAAAACTGGGGAATGGGTAATAAAGGGATTATCTTTCTTTTTATACAACAAACATTCTAGTGTTGACTGTCCCTTTAATGCAAAGGGCATGGAGTTACGTAGATAATAAGTGTCACAAATCTTGGTGGAAGCCCTTGTTTTTGATGCTACATGTATTTGTCAAGCACTGATCAATATAAAACACATAGGTGTGGGGAAATATCACTATTTTACCAATTAAAGGCAAAACATGATAGTCCACTTAAAGGGATATGAAACCTGAAAACTTTCTTTTGGGCTTTAGACAAAGCACACCATTTTAAAAAAAGTTTTCAGTTTACTTCTAGTTTTAAATTTGCAAGGTTCCCATGATATTCTCCGTTTAAGAGGTACCTAGGTAATAGTGCTGCCATCTAGTGCTCTTGCAAATGTAAACATTCTTACAAACCTGCTGCCATATAATGCTCCTGAAATGGGCCGTCTCCTTACATCCCTGCTTTTCAACATAAGATACCAAAAGAAAGAAGAAAAACTGATAAAAGAAGTAAATTAAAAAGTTTTTTAAAATTGCATACTCATGAAAGAAAAATTTGGGGTTTCATGCCCCTTCAATGTCAAATCTAGCGGGGGAATCTAATTTCTTGTACTTTATCTTGTTATAAGAATGATATATTGTTGCTTGTAGCATGTATAAATTTACTTTGACAAGTAAAAATAATAATGCTTAGCCATTCATAAGCAGGTTAAATCACGGCTTTATCTTATATGGTTTGACATGTAGCATGGTCAACCCCTAAAAGTAACAAATCTATCTATCTATCTATCTATCTATCTATCTATCTATCTATCCATGGTACATATTTGTGTATCTGGCATGCACCTGGCTCCTCTTCCATTAACTCAATGACTTATAATTATTTTACACACAATGTGTGTTTTGTATGTAGGTGTGTGTGTTAATAAACTTTTCAAGTCAGATGCAGCGTTATTTTTCCACTCGCTGTTAAATATAGAAAATCCCTAATTTCTTATTAGTAAAATGCAGGCTTTTTATTTATTTATTATCATTTTTCTTCATAAATGTAAAGAGTCCATAGCTGCATTCATTACTTTTGGGACTTCAGAACCTGGCCACCAGGAGGAGGCAATGACACCCCAGCCAAAGGCTTAAATACCTCTCCCACTTCCCTCATCCCCCAGTCATTCTTTGCCTTTCGTCCCAGGAGGTTTTCAGCGAAGTGTCACAAGTTTTTGATAGTCTCTTATGGAGGGTAGTACTCTTCGGCATGGGACTGGAGTTTTAAGTAATCCTGTCAGCCTCTTAGTGAGAGCATGGACAAAAGTTAGAGTCCGGAGATGCATGTAGAGTCTTTCTGCGAACCTATCCAGACTCATTAACAGCTCCACAAGCTTTCTTCTCTGAAGTCCATGGCAGAGGTGAGACTACTATCTGTCACACTTGAAAGGCTGTGTTCCTGTTCCACGACATAGATTCTGGTAAGATCATTTCATTTTACCTTTGTTATGATTGTATTGTAATACAAATGTTTTCCCTTGTGGGATTAACTATAATTCAGGGTCTCAGTGAGGCTCCTTTCGTATCTTGGAATCAAGGTTTAATATCTACTGAGGGGGGTTATTGAGGTTTTTTGTTTTAAAATCATGTTTGTTATGTGATTCAACCTGCTTATGTGTAGTGTTGCTTAGGCTCATGGCTTGTGGAACATAACAGCCTTTGGAAGGGACGCAGCCTTTACGGTTGAGCGTGCTTTTTCTGGACTGCATGGTGCACCTGGTGGTGACTGGGCGTGTTCACGTTTTAGCTCTCCATTTCCGCATTCCTGACCGTGTGGCGACGGAAGAATTCTGGTCCGCTGATGTCTGGTTCATAGGAGGTGGTGAGTGCCCCAGCCATTGTGGGTGTCGGGTGCCGTTTACATTTTCTTGTGTAGCTGGTCTGAAGGGTTGGAAACTTGTTTCGAAGTACCCTGGGGGCAGGTAGGTGCCACAGCAGAGCTGTGGCTAGGTGCAGAGGGTATTTGTATCTATTTTTTGACTAGTTGTTGATATAAGTACTTTTGAGCCTTATTTCTGCCCTTGCTTCTGGGTGCAGTAATTTTTGGATTAACCAACGATATTAAGTTAAATTTGGGGATAATTTAACGTTAATTGAGCATTTTGGAAAAATTGTTCACTTTTTCTTTTCTTAAAGACACAGTACACATTTTTTCAAATGTTTATTTTATGCTATAAATAAGTGTTTAAACGTCTTTTGTGGTATTACTAGTCTGTTCAACATGTCTGACATTGAGGTTTCTCATTGTTCTATGTGTTTAGAAGCTATTGTGCAACCCCCTCTAACATTGTGTAACTTTTGTACTGAAAGGGCCTTACAATGTAAAAAGCATATTTTAAATAAACAAAGTGTGCCTAAGGATGATTCTCAGTCTGAAGAGAATCCGGATATGCCATCCAATTCTCCCCAAGTGTCACAACCTTTAACGCCCACACAAGCGACGCCAAGTACTTCTAGTGCGTCTAAATCCTTTACTCTGCAGGAGATGGCTGCAGTTATGTCAACTACCCTTTCAGAGGTATTGTCTAAATTACCAGTGTTGCAGGGTAAACGCAGTAGGTCAGGTATTAATGTAAATACTGAATCCTCTGATGCTTTATTATTATGCTATTTCCGATGTTCCCTCAAAGTGCTCTGAGTTGGGGATCAGGGAATTACTGTCTGAGGGTGAAATTTCTGATTCAGGGAATGTTTTGCCTCAGACAGATTCGGATGCTATGTCATTTAAATTTACGCTTGAACATCTCCGCCTGTTACTTAGGGAGGTTTTAACGACTCTGGATGATTGTGATCCTATTGTGATTCCTCCAGAGAAATTGTGTAAAATGGATAAAATTTTTGGAAGTACCTACTTACACTGATTTTTTTCCAGTTCCTAAGAGAATTTCGGAAATTATTAGAAAGGAATGGGATAGACCAGGTATTCCATTTTCTCCCCCTCCTAATTTTAAGAAGATATTTCCCATATCAGATACCATTCGGGACTCATGGCAAACGGTTCCTAAGGTAGAGGGAGCTATAGCTACCCTAGCTAAGCGTACTACTATACCCATTGAGGATAGTTGTGCTTTCAAGTACCCTATGGATAAGAAATTAGAGGGTTTACTAAAGAAATTATTTGTTAATCAGGGGTTTCTTTTACAACCTACGGCTTGCATTGTTCCAGTAACTACTGCAGCAGCTTTTTGGTTTGAGGCTCTAGAAGAGTCTCTTAAGGTTGAGACTCCATTAGATGACATCTTAGATAGAATTAAGGCTCTCAAGCTTGCTTATTCTTTTATTACTGATGCCGCTTTTCAAATTGCTAAATTAGCGGCAAAAAATGCGGGATTTGCTATTTTAGCACGTAGAGCATTATGGCTCAAATCTTGGTCTGCAGATGTGTCATCAAAACATAAGCTTTTAGCTATTCCCTTTAAGGGTAAGACCCTTTTCGGGCCAGAATTGAAAGAAATAATTTCTGATATTACAGGAGGTAAAGGCCATGCCCTACCTCAGGATAAGTCGGTTAAAATGAGGGGTAAACAGAATAATTTTCGTTCCTTTCGGAACTTTAAAGTAGGACCCCCCCGCTTCTTCTTCCACAAAGCAGGAAGGGATTTTTTACCCAATCTAAGTCAGTCTGGAGACCCAATCAGAACTTGAATAAGGGTAAAAAATCCAAAAATGCCACTGCTGGTCCTAAGACAGCATGAAGGGGTGGCCCCCGATCCGGGACTGGATCTAGTAGGGGGCAGACTCTCTTTTTTTTGCTCAGGCTTAGGCAGGAGATGTTCAGGATTCCTGGGCATTAGAAATAGTGACCCACGGTTATCAATTGGAATTCGGGGATTTTCTCCCAAGAGGGAGATTTCATCTTTCAAAATTATCTGCAAACCAGATAAAGAGAGGCGTTCTTACGCTGTTTAAAAGACCTTTCTACTATGGGACTAATTTTGTCCAGTTCCAAAATTGGGACAGGGGTTTTACTCAAACCTATTTGTGGTTCCCAAAAAAGAGGGAACGTTCAGACCCATTTTAGATCCCAAGTGTCTAAACAAATTTCTAAGAGTTCCATCATTCAAGATGGAGACAATTCGAACAATTTTACCAATGATCCAGGAGGGTCAATATATGACTACAGTGGATTTGAAGGATGCTTACCTTCATATTCCAATCCACAAAGATCATCATCGGTTTCTAAGGTTTGCCTTCTTGGACAAATATTATCAGTTTGTGGCTCTTCCTTTCGGGTTGGCCACAGCACCCAGAATCTTCACAGAGGTTCTAGGGTCTCTTTTGGCGGTTCTCAGACAGCGAGGGATAGCGGTGGTGCCTTATCTGGACGATATTCTGATTCAGGCGTCAACATATCATCTGACAAAATCTCACATGGACACAGTATTGTCTTTTCTGAGAACTCATGGCTGGAAGGTGAACATAGAGAAGAGTTCACTTGTCCCACAGACAAGGGTTCCTTTCTTGGGAACCCTGATAGACTCGGTAGCCATGAAAATATTTCTGACGGAGGTCAGAAAATCAAAGATTCTGAATATTTGCCGAGCACTTCAGTCCATTCCTCGGCCGTCAGTCGCTCAGTGTATGGAGGTAATTGGATTAATGGTAGCGGCAATGGACATCATTCCGTTTGCTCGCTTTCATCTCAGACCACTGCAGCTGTGCATGCTCGGACAGTGGAATGGGGATTATGCGGATTTATCTCCTCAGATAAATCTGGATCAAGAGACCAGAGACTGTCTCTTCTTTGGTGGTTGTCGCCGGATCATATGTCCCAGGGGACTTGTTTCCGCAGACCCTCGTGGGTGATAGTGACAACAGATGCCTGCCTTCTGGGCTGGGGTGCAGTTTGGAACTCCCTGAAGGCTCAGGGTGTTTGGACTCAAGTGGAGTCTCTACTTCCAATCAATATTTTGGAACTGAGAGCAATATTCAATGCACTTCTGGCATGGCCTCAGTTGGCTTCGGCCAAATTCATCAGATTCCAGTCGGACAACATCACGACTGTGGCATATTTCAATCATCAGGGGGGAACAAGGAGTTCCTTAGCGATGATAGAGGTATCCAAGATATTCAGTTGGGCAGAGGCCCACTCTTGTCATCTGTCAGCGATCTACATCCCAGGAGTAGAGAGCTGCGAAGCAGATTTTCTTAGTCGACAGACTTTTCATCCGGGGGAGTGGGAACTTCACCCGGAGGTATTTGCCTCATTAATTCTCAGATGGGGCAGACCGGAATTGGATTTGATGGCTTCTCGACAGAATGCCAAACTTCCAAGATACGGATCCCGGTCGAGGGATCCTCAGGCCGAACTGATAGATGCCTTGGTTGTTCAGCCTAGCTTATGTGTTTCCGCCGTTTTCTCTCCTCCCACTCGTGATTGCTCGAATCAAACAGGAGAGAGCTTCAGTGATCCTGATAGCGCCTGCGTGGCCACGCAGGACTTGGTATGCAGATCTAGTGGACATGTCCTCTCTGCCACTGTGGAAACTTCCATTGAGACAGGACCTTCTCATTCAAGGGCCTTTCCAATATCCAAATCTAATTTCTCTGCAGCTGACTGCTTGGAGATTGATGCTTTATTTTATCGAAGCGAGGATTCTCTGATTCAGTTATCAATACTTTGATACAGGCTAGAAAGCCTGTCACTAGAAAAATCTTTCATAAGATACGGCGTAACTATCTTTATTGGTGTGAATCCAAGGATTACTCATGGAGTAAGGTTAGGATTCCTAGGATTCTGTCTTTTCTTCAAGAAGGATAGGAGAAAGGGTTATCAGCAAGTTCCTTAAAGGGACAAATTTCAGCTTTGTCAAGTCTGTTTCATAAACGTTTGGCAAAATGTACCAGATGTTCAGTCTTTTTGTCAGGCTCTATCTAGAATTAAGCCTGTATTTAGACCTATTACTCCTCCCTGGAGTTTGAATTTAGTTCTTCGAGTTCTTCAAGGGGTTCCGTTTGAACCTGTGCATTCCATAAATATTAAACTGTTACCTTGGAAAGTTCTGTTTCTGGTTGCTATTTCTTCTGCTCGAAGAGTTTCTGAGCTTTCAGCGTTAGTGTGATTCGCCTTATCTCATTTTTCATTCTGATAAGGTGGTTTTACGTACCAAACCTGGTTTTCTTCCTAAGGTTGTTTCGAATAAGAATATTAATCAGGAAATTGTTGTTCCTTCCTTGTGTCCTAATCCTTCTTCTAAGAAGGAGCGTCTGTTGCATAACTTGGATGTGGTCCGTGCCTTCAAGTTTTACTTACAGGCAACTAAGGATTTCCATCTATCATCTTCGTTATTCATTATTTATTCTGGAAAACGTAGGGGTCAGAAAGCTACGGCTACCTCTCTTTCTTTTTGGCTGAGAAGTATCATCCGCCTGGCATATGAGACTGCTGGACAGCAGCCTCCTGAAAGAATTACGGCTCATTCTACTAGGGCTGTGGCTTCCACATGGGCTTTTAAAAAACGATCTGTTGAACAGATTTGTAAGGCTGCGACTTGGTCGTCCCTTCACACTTTTTCCAAATTTTACAAATTTGACAGTTTTGCTTCTTCTGAGGCTATTTTTGGGAGAAAGGTTCTTCAAGCAGTGGTGCCTTCCGTTTAGGTTCCTGTCTTGTCCCTCCCTTTCATCCGTATCCTATTGCTTTGGTATTGGTTTCCCACAAGTAAGGATGAAATCCGTGGACTCGTCATATCTTTGTAAAAGAAAAGTAAATTTATGCTTACCTGATAAATTAATTTCTTTTGCAATATGACGAGTCCACGGCCCACCCTGTTGTTTTAAGACAGATTTATTTAATTTTTTAAAACTTCAGTCACCTCTTCACCTTTTTAGCCTTTCCTTTTCTCTTCCTATAACCTTCGGCCGAATGACTGGAGGGGAAGGGAGGGGCTTATATATACAGCTCTGCTATGGTGCTTTTTGCCACTTCCTTTTAGCAGGAGGTTAATATCCCACAAGTAAGGATGAAATCCGTGGACTTGTCATATCGTAAAAGAAATTAATTTATCAGGTAAGCATAAATGTACTTTTTTTTTTAATGTTTGTAGCTCAAATTATACTTAAAGTGGTAAACCCAAGCGCACGGTTATTGGTCTAGAGGTAAAAACGTCACCTCATTGGAGAAAGTGCTGCGCCATGGCCGGCCGGAGGAGCTGTGTTAGCGATCTTCTTTTCTTACAGATACAGGTGATATAGGGTGAGTTTAACATAGTTTTTTACGAAACGATGAGAGAAACTAACGTTTATTTTTAGTGATGGTAAATCCTAGCCTTTAGTATACGCTTGGACTTACCATCACTTTAAAGGGATATGATACCCACTTTTTTTTTTTAATGATTCAGAAAGAGCATGCAATTTTAAGCAGATTTTTCTTCGTTCTTTTGGCCTCTTTATCTATAAAGCAGGAATGTAAGCTTAGGAGCAGGCCTAAACAGAAAATAATGTGCGTAGGCCTGACGGCTGTAAAAAAAAAATGTTTTGAGAATACTAGATATTTCGGCAGCTCCCATTGAATGTCTCTGTTCAGCCCACTAGGAAAGGCAGGGAAACTCGTTTTACTTTTAGGAGAATAATATGCTCTGAAATTCACAGCATTTTTTTGCATGTGCGGTATAGTTTCATTACGATTTCTACTAGGTGCCTTAACTTTTTTTCGCTGCGTAATTTGAATATCAGTTTTTTTTTTTTTTAAATATATTTTTATTGAAGTCATAAACCATTGTAACAAAGGGGATACATCCAAATACAATGACAAATCAAAGGTATACAGTGCTATTACAGTACTATTGCCAAGTCAACCAACATACATTATTCCAACCTACAATGTATTTATGAGTGTAAGAAGATATGAATGACGACAATTATTAGCAGAGTTATGGAACCCAACTTGGCTGTAGATATGGAGGAGCAGTACGGCCAACTAGGCAGGAAGAAAAATAAATAAATGAAAGGAACCCTTCAAGCTCCTGTATTTAAAATATAAGCAAGGTATTTGGACTGTCTAAACTGAGACTTCAGTTTCGTAGTTTTGTATAAAATGAAAGTTAAAGAAGAACCCCGCGTTGCATTAGAAAAACATGTATGAGAATGTTTATTGGAAAAGTATTGAGGCATGGCGGGGGTTGGCTTTATGGGTTTTGGGGAGGGGAAAAGCAGCGGGCAAAAGCCGCTCAAAGTGATTTAAAAGAGGGGGGGGGAGCCAGTTAAGCTGTCAAATTAGTAGCAACTCTTGGGCCTCAAAGCTGCTGAACATAGAAATTAAGGGTATAAACATTGAGGTCCCATTAAAAATATCATGGATTAGCAGTATCCTTCTATATAGAGACAGTACCTATATATCTTGGTAGTAAACGAGTGAACAAGGTGTGTAAAACAGTTTAAATAAACTAAATTATGAGCTCTAAACTTAGCTAATCCTAATGAATTGCAGCTGCAAAAGCAAATCTTATAGTCCCTTCCAAATAATAAAAACCCATAATAGTAAAACTATATACTCTTGAAGGGGAGACACAACAGTAGAGATGGGTCTTAGCAAAACATTGACATCTTATATTGTTCTGTATTATCTAGAGGCGAATATAAATTAGCATTGGGTTATGTTGTACCTAGATGTGTAAGTTGAGAATATATGAGTGGGTATTTCAAGTGGTAAGTGGCAGTGGACAGATAAATAGATTTAGTATTTAGCCCAGAACTTTTCAATAGATTACTAGATTAAAAAAAAATCTAATCAGGGCAATAACTAATGCAGATTAACAAAGCCAGCACCGCTCTTTATGCAGCTACAAAAGTATAACATAGAGTCGTGACTGTGGTAATAGATCGGGGGATCCAGGGATGTTCCCAGAGGTATAGTAGGCAAGTAAAAATACTAGTTAGGGTAATAAACCGCAATGAATTGAGGTACTGTTACATATCACTAAACATATAGACTATAACAAAAATAACAGAGCTGTATCATTAGATTTAGGAGTTAACCCTATAAGTGTAGAAGTTCCAACTTATGTATATTTCACAGGCAATGATAGTAGTAACTTAATAATACCTCTCACTACCACATACTGTACAGAGTTAAATGATATTAATGAATGATAGAGATGAATAACCCTAAACTATCAGAGTGGACATCTAACTTACAGTGAATAAAAACATTGAAATAAAAAGAGCCATAACAGGAGTTATCTCAAATTCACCATGTAACTGATAGATGGTAGTTCCCCAGCTTTCATAAAGTATGTGAGTTAACTGGTAGATAGGTGGCAAAAATCAGAGTCCTGCATAATAATTGAAATGCTTCCAAGTTACAATAAAAACTGTGCAGTATTTTACCCCAAAGCAAAGTGTCGATCCTGAAAGCAAAAGGCTCCCAGAGGGTTAATGCGTGGGAGTGTATATATCTGTTGTGGATCAGGATGTGGAAGGGAATATGCGTTAATACAATAAAGGAGATTACAATGAGATGCGCTATGTGGAGTTTCACGTAATCTTAAGAAATGCTATGGGTAAGAAATGTTATGAATGGTAAACTAGGCATATTAAAAGAACCAACAAAAGAAAAGAGAACACTTGAACAGCGTACTAACAGTCCACCAATCTAAAATTGTACGTGGAGTTATTGCAGCAGTTATCCATAGTAAGGAGTTTCACCAAGAGCCACACTAGACATACATAAAACACGTTCTGCAAAACCTTACATTCACTGTGTATAGAGGCAAATTGTATATGATAACCTGAGACATAACATGTCATGTAGAACATTATAAGGCAGAGTCAGCACGTAATTATAAAAAACCATTCTAGATGCTAAGTCCAGGATCTCACAGCAGTCTCTGTATCTTACTCGATAAACTTGAGCCGCGTTCTTATAGCATAGGAAGTGTTTTCTCTTTTTTTTCCCCCACTTTAATTAATAGGGCAACATCAACCGAAAAACTCCCACACACAAAGAGCTCCGATCTTCCTACAATGCGCCAGCCATTTGTGCCAGCCACCCGGATCAAAGGGATCTAGAAGTACTGTGGCATGCAATATAATGACTCTCCTGCATGGCTCAGATAGTGTCCCACTCTGTAAGTCTGTCTCCGGTGTAGTATGAAAGGCAGTCTGGGCATAACTCAGTGGAAAAAGGTAATCGGACAAATCGTAGTTATCAATTATGTGGCTGTGTCTCCATAAAGTCACCATTGTATTAAGCGGTTTCGTGACGCCTCTGCTCTCATGCTCCACTGCAAAGTCGCGGCCTGGATGGCTGTGGTCTGACGGCAGTAACAGTTTTAGGCTCTGAGCTTCAAAAGACTTGTTTACCTGTCTGGTGTTTACTAGGAGCTTCCTCTTTACCAACGAGTGAATGGAGTTCTGTTTTAAGTCATCCTCCGTATCTCTCTGAGCCGGGTTATTGCTGGATAGAGAGTGATCAGTAAAGACACCAGGTGTCTCAGTAACGTCTAGTGTAGAGCCCGATAGCCATTCTCCTAGCCTACAGGAACGATCTTGGTGAAACGAAGTAGTGACGCTTTCCACCTTGTCCTGCTCTAAAGGTTCACACTGTGTGACGGTAGATCTTAGATGGGTTAATATGTCAGCAAACCCAATCGACATCTGTAGACTCAGGTCCTGCAGAGCTGCTTATATGTCTGGCCAGATTTCCATATCTTGACGCCATGACTGTTGTAGGCCGTAAGAGCCTAGACGTTTCCTAGCTGGAGTGGGTAATCAAGAAAGGTGGTATCCGCAGTGGTAATTCGCTGAGGTCCTCTAATGGAGTAGAAAGTATCCTGCTAGGGCTAGATTAGTTTTTTGGGGTAAATCACAGAGGGTTAACCCCAGATTACCACATAATTAGATAAATTACAGCAGGAGCTCTCCTAGACACGTCTCTCTTGATCGGTTGCTGGCTCCGCCACCTTGAATATCAGTTTTAATTTTTAGTCAAATATGATTTTTGCAGAACAATTTTGTTGCTACTTTTAATGGGTTAATAGCTCATTCAGGGAAATTATTTGAACAGCTTGGATTTATATCTGCTTAATGTGAGTTTTTTTTTTTTTTTTTTTTTTTTTTAAGCTTATAGACTGTGTTTTTTTTTGTCTTTGAACAAACAGTTTACACTTTAGTTTTTGAAGTGTTACGCAACTCATAATAGCTTGGCGCCCTTTTTCATAGCAGGGGCAGTCCTGTCATACTCGCCACGTGACAGGATGCTGTCTCTTTCATTTCCTAAGATCCTGCTGCAGACATCGTTCCTGAAGAGAGCGTTTTTTTACTGTTAGCTGTCTGGGTCTAGGAGGTGGTGAGTGTCCCAGTCATTGGGAGTATTAAGGTGCCCTTTTTAAAAAAAATAAAAGCGTTTTTTTGCTTGTCCTTCTGTGGGTATATACAAAGCTATGGAGGACTCTGATACTATTTATATTGTGAGGAGGCTGTGGTTTACCTGTCTGCTCAATTTTGTTCCATTTGCCTAAACACTTTTCTAAAGTCTAAGAAGGGAGACAAGCCTGCTAATACTCATAGCGCTATTAGCCCTTCTGAGCCCTCTACTTCTCAGGAATCTGGGTCCCGAGAAATGACTACCCTTTCTACATTACCCGCTCCACATACAGTTCCCCGCGGCTCAACTAATCATCCATCTGGAGAAGGCCTTTTTCCAGCGGACTTTACTGCACAGTTACAATCAGCGGTGTCTGCGGCCCTGAGTGCTTTACCTTGCTCTAACAAATGCAAGAGAAAGGTTAAACATAGTTCTCCTGACCTGGAGTCCTCTAAATATTTGTCTGATTTAGCTACTATATCCCAGCTATCCGAGGATGAGTTAACCTCTGTAGCTTCAGAGGGAGAACTTTCTGAGTCGGAAACATCAGTTTCTAAGCATCCTTCAATGGAGGAACCCTCCTTTAGATTTAAAATTGAGCATCTGTGTTTTGTATTAAAGGAGGTTCTGTCTACAAGGTAATTACAGAGGTAAAACATGTATTATAACTGTGTTTGTGATGCAAAACTGGGGAATGGGTAATAAAGGGATTATCTTTCTTTTGAAACAACAACAATTCTGGTGTTGACTGTCCCTTTAACTCTTCAACAAAGCATACAGATAGAGCAAAGAAAATTTCTTAATATAAGTAAATTGGAAAGTAGTTTAGAAATGCATATTCTATGTAAACCATGAAAGTTTTATTTTGACTTTACTGCCCCTTTAAGTCTACAGTTTTTTATTCTCAGATTTGCTTTGTATTCACTCTGTTTGAAGAGCAAACCTACTGCCTTCTTGTGCTTTGGGAAATATACACATTTAATAAAAGCATTCTTACAAAACTGCTGCCATAAATTGTTCCAGGCACATGCATGCTCCTAAGCCTAGCTACTTGCTTTCCAAGAAAGAATATCAAGAGAACAATATAAATATGCAATTTGGACATTGTTTTAAAAAGAAAGTTTGAGATTCATGTCCCTTTAAGTTTATTAGCTGGAATTTCATTTACCTTAAAGGGACAGTAAACCTTAAAAATAATGTTATATAATTCTGCACATAGTGCAGAATTATATAACATTATATTAGCCAAACTTTGTAAATCATAATATTGCCTTTTTATTTTGTAAAAATACCGCTGTTTTACAGACCCGCTCTCTGTACTCTGCTGAGCGGGTCTGTTGTTTTTACTGAGCGCATCGGGCCAGCTGTATAGTCACAGCCCGGCCCGACCGCGCCATTAGACACAGTGCAGCTCGCTGCTGCACTGTGTCTAATGGCGCGGTCGGGCCGGGCTGTGACTATACAGCTGGCCCGATGCACTCAGTAAAAACAACAGACCCGCTCTGTAAAACAGCGGTATTTTTACAAAATTAAAAGTGAATATTATGATTTACAAAGTTTGGCTAATATAATGTTATATAATTCTGCACTATGTGCAGAATTATATAACATTATTTTTAAGGTTTACTGTCCCTTTAAAAGTTGTTTAGCATCTGCATGAGAGGCTTAACTGTATTGTGAAGGGTTAACATGAAGAGCGCTTATACGTTTCTTTTTGTTAGTAGAAGAGGCACAGACCCAATCCCATACAGTTTGTATATGGAAAATTCTCTCAATAGCTATGGTGACCTTGTATCTGTTTGCTTTGGCATTAGTCTGCTGGTTGACAAACTAACATGACAAAGAGCGAGGGTGTTCAGCTGGTTACTTACTACTGTGCTGCTGTCTGTGACACATCTGGTTAAAGGGATATGAATCCCAAAAATGTTCTTTCATTGTTTAGAGAGAGCATGGGATTTTAAACAACATTCTAATTCACTTCTTTTGTTATCTATTGTTTAAAAAACGGAGACATATGCTTAGGAGCCGGCCACTGTTTTGGAGCACTATATAGCAGCAAGTTTGAAAGAATGTTCTCCATTTGCAAGAGCACTTGATGGCAGCACTATAATCCTGCCTTGTAGTACTCCAGATTCCTATCTAGGTATCTCTTGAACACAGAACATCATGGGAACAAAGCAA
Source organism: Bombina bombina (assembly GCF_027579735.1). Taxonomy (NCBI): domain Eukaryota; kingdom Metazoa; phylum Chordata; class Amphibia; order Anura; family Bombinatoridae; genus Bombina; species Bombina bombina. The sequence goes on along the minus strand of NC_069508.1, from coordinate 116,187,873 downwards.
ATTTAATAGAAGTAAATTAGAAACTTTTTAAACATGGTATGTTCTGTCTGAATCACAAAAAAAATGTTTATATCCCTTTGAATTAAAGGGACAGTAAACCTTAAAAATAATGTTATATAATTCTGCACATAGTGCAGAATTATATAACATTATATTAGCCAAACATTACAAAACATAATGTACCCTATTAATTTTTTAAAAAAAACGCTGTTTTACAGACCCGCACTCTGCTGAGCGGTCTGTTATATTTACTCAGCGCATCGGGCCAGCTGTATAGTCACAGCCCGGCCCGACCGCGCCATAAGACTAAAGTGCAGCTCGCTCCTGCTCTGTCTGACAGCAGGAGCGAGCTGCACTTAGTCTTATGGCGCGATCGGGCCGGGCTGTGACTATACAGCTGGCCCGATGCGCTGAGTAAATATAACAGACCGCTCAGCAGAGTACAGAGAGCGGGTCTGTAAAACAGCGTTTAAAAAAAAAAAAAAATTAATAGGGTACATTATGTTTTGTAATGTTTGGCTAATATAATGATATATAATTCTGCACTATGTGCAGAATTATATAACATTATTTTTAAAGTTTACTGACACCTTAACTGTTAAATAATTTGACCTTAATACTATCACAATAGTGTTATAATATTGCTACAAATTCGCCCAAACCCTCCCCCTTCTAAAATCTACGTTGGCACTTTCCTTTTTCTCCTTATCTGTTTCTCATGTACATAATTCATTCTTCTATGAAACAAGCTGTCAGATTTACAGAAGCACCTTTTGTTGTGTGAGCTGTTACGCAAGTCAGTTAATAGCCTGCCCCTAGTTTATTTTACTGTTAGCAAAGACCATAGGCAAAGTGCCTCAACCAAAACAATACTTTTATACATTTACAGATATGTGAGATTCTGAATATGACTCAGAAGCTAGACCACAGGCCAAACATCAAATTATTTTTCTTAAAATAATTAATAAGCGGCTAGATTACGAGTTTTGCTGTATGAGTGAAAAAGCAGCGTTAAGGCTCATAACGCTGCTTTTTCACTACCGCTGGTATTAAGAGTCTTGAAGGTTTAGGGGTACCGCACACTTTTTTGACCTTAGGGACTTCCATAGCGCCGATATTACAAGCTTTTTCTGGGAGGCCAAAAAGTGAGAGGTACAGCCTATTCCGCAAGATTCGTAACGCAATCTAAAGTCAGTAGTTATGAGTGTTACGCTAAAAAACTCATAACTAAAGTGCTAAAAAGTACAGTAACACCCATAAACTACCTATTAACCCCTAAACTGAGGCCCTTCCGCATCGCAAACACTAAAATAAAATTATTAACCCCTAATCTGCCGCTCCGGGCATCGCCGCCACTATAATAAACATATTAACCCCTAAACCGCCGCACTCCCACATCGCAAACACTAGTTAACTATTATTAAGCCCTAATCTGCCGCCCCCAACGCCGCTGCCACCACTATACTAAATTTATTAACCCCTAAACTTAAGTCTAACCCTAAAACCCTGTAACTTAAATATAATTAAAACAAATCTAAATAAAACATACTATTAATAACTAAATAATTCCTATTTAAAACTAAACTTACCTATAAAATAAACCCTAAGCTAGCTACAATATAACTAATAGTTACATTGTATCTATCTTAGGGTTTATTTTTATTTTACAGTGAGGTTGGGGGCAGCAGATTATGGGTTAATAAATGTAGGTAGGTGGCGGCGATGTTAGGGGCAGCAGATTAGGGGTTAATATTTAACTAGTGTATGTGATGCGGGAGCGCGGTAGTTTAGGGGTTAATATGTTTATTATAGTGGCGGCGATGTCCGGACGGCAGATTAGGGGTTAATAAGTATAATGTAGGTGTCGGGGGTGGCAGATTAGGGGTTAATAAATATAGTGTAGGTGTTGGCAATGTCGGGGGTGGCAGATTAGGGGTTAATAAGTGTAAGATTAGGGGTGTTTAGACTCGGGGTTCATGTTAGGGTGTTAGGTGTAAACATAAATTTTGTTTCCACATAGGAATCAATGGGGCTGCGTTACAGAGCTTTCCGCTGCTTTTTTGCAGGTGTTAGACTTTTTTTTCAGCCGGCTCTCCCCATTGATGTCTATGGGGAAATCGTGCACGAGCACGTAAAACCAGCTCACCGCAGCTTTCAGCAGCGCTGGTATTGGAGTGCAGTATGGAGCTCAATTTTGCTCTACGCTCACTTCTTGCCTGTTAACGCCGGATTTTTATAAACCTGTAATACCAGCGCTGTAGGGAAGTGAGCGGTGACAACGTGCAAATTATAGCACCGCACCCCTCATACTGCAAAACTCGCATTCTAGCCGAAAGTTTCTAACAGTGGAAATATGATAAAAGGTGAAAGCTCTACATAAAGTTTTTTTTGTTTTACTTTTACTTTTAAGAGTGAAGAGCATTTCTCAAAATAACTTTTGTAAGGGTCAGTGTTGTTTGCGAGATAGCGGAATTGGGACAGTCCATCTCACTGGGTCGAGTACTCAATCTGAAAAAGCAGATGAATACTAGTGGAACTCCATCAGAGTTGGAGAGTACAAAATGCTGACTGTTTTGCAGCTTCACTGCACATATGGAACCGCTGTAAACACAGTTCAGACAGAGGTTTACTTGATTGACTGGCTGGAGACGTTCCCCTGTTTTTACTGTGCATATTACATACCTCCATGTTCGTTTGAGGTTTAAAAGTGTGTGTGATACTAACAGGTTTTATCTGTCATTTTTTTTGTTTTTTTATATTCTTCTATGCTCAGATCAGTTCTTGCGCTTCTTTTCTCTGTATGTTTTCTATTTGTACGATCTGCATCCGACTGGTGATTTTATGAAGGTGCAGAACGGGAGAATATCATCTGTTGAAACACTCAAAACATTTGTGGAAATATATATATATATTTTTTTTCTGTATTTGAAATAGAACAGTTAATATATTTGCAAGATTGTATATAATTTTTTATGCACATTGTAAAGTTTTTATATACTATACTTTGTAGGAGATTTGAGTGAAATTGTATCTTATCCTATAACTTCAGCCAGGGCTTGCAATTTGGGTTTATGGTGTTCCATGAAAAATGGGTTGGCTACCTACCTTGCCCACTCTCGAAGGGGCCTGGTCAGAAACCTGACCTCAGGAAAACATGCATTTAATTGTGTTTTCAGCAACATAATATTGTCATTCTACAAGGGAGGCTGCGTGCAGCAGTGTGATTTGATAACATTTCTGCCTTCTCCCTGGAACAGAGGCTATTCTGGTAAAGTTATAGGTTCTCTTTTATTTTTATTTTTTTATTTGCTAGAAGCTGTTTTGCTTTGTGTAATTTGTTTACTTATTTTTTTTTATATAAATGCATTGTGACTTTTTTTGTTCATAATAAATTTTTCTTTATTAAAGGGGTATGAAAGTAAAAATTAAACTTGCATGATTAGAGCATGTAATATTTAAGACACTTTTTAAAGGACCCGTCAGATAGGATCTGCACATAAATAGGTTAACTATAAATTGTCAATCATTTTGATACTTACTTGGCCGAAAACAAAGCATATTGAGACAGAGTGTTTTGTAAAAGGACAGGTTTTTGTTGTTCCCTGTAGTGTGTGCTATTCTTCACGGCCTGTCTGCTTGGCTTTTTTAGGAACTTACAGGCAACACACACTTAAATCTCTCAACCAGTGTGGTAGTGTGATCCACTGTCTAAAACGGCAACTTTCTTTCATGTAATTGGCAAGAGTCCATGAGCTAGTGATGTATGGGATATACAATCCTACCAGGAGGGGCAAAGTTTCCCAAACCTCCAAATGCCTATAAATACACCCCTTACCACACTCACAATTCAGTTTTACAAACTTTGCCTCCTATGGAGGTGGTGAAGTAAGTTTGTGCTAAGATTTCTACGTTGATATGCGCTTCTCAGTACTTAACATGACATGGCATTACAGGCACCTCAGTTTTTGTTATTGTAGCTTTGCAGTGTCCTCCAAGCAAACAGGTCCACTCAAGGGACCGGCAACTATGGCGAACCACTGAGGACACACTAAGAAAACTAATAGAAGAAAGTCCAGTGTCAATCCTTATGGCTTATCAGTAAACTTTGGGTTCTGCACACAGTTTAAAATATATACATACATGATTGCATCTAAATTGTTCTCAGCTAATGGCAATGAACATCAGTCAAATCAAACTAGTGAAAAAGAAATAGCGCCATATCAGTCCTCAATTGCAGTTGTAACATAGCTAGATATTAACCCTGAGCATTTGCATTGATAAGAACATTATTAAGAGTATTAGCCTAGACAGTCTTCTAAGAGTTGGCATCTCAAACATAGTAAGTTGCTTATAGTAAGGTCCGAAGAGCCTAATTACAAGAATATGGGAAAAATTTAGTCACGACTCTTCAAACTGAGCAGAAACTACTTTACTCTGCTAAAAGGGAATGCGGGGGAAGAAGCAATAAGCCTCTACCGCATAAAAATGGTGGTGGTGGGGGGAACCTGAATGACGATATTAACGTAACAGTCAGAGCAAGGGGGCAGAGTGATGGCAATAATTTTCATCTGAGCTGCTATAAACATAGGATTGAGACTAACAGTGTATGACAAAGTATTTCAGTTATCAAAAAAGGGCTGCATACAATGTACAGTGTAGACAACAGTAGCTCCCACATTTAAAATCCCTTTCCATCGTCTTTTCAGCATAAATAGGGCTTTTACAGTACTGATAAGGAAGAGCATAGGTTAATATGTTCGTGTACACTGAAGATTGGTCCCCCTCAATTGCAGGTATACATTTTAAGCTTAATACCAATCGCCTAGTTTAATGGCTGTAATATATAGAAGCGCTGGAGTTATGAAAATGTATCAGCCAAATATCAGCTTAAATGAATATGGACACTGTAGTTAGAGTAATATACACCTGAGGTGCAAATATGTAATTGCTGGGTCCTGAACTGGGAAGACATATAATTTATAGCATAGGGCTGAGATGCAGTAGTACTAGTTGAGGTAGACTCACAGCTATGTGCAGAGGGTTATCCTAAACTAAACAGTCCACCCTATGAGCCCCTCACTCTGCTGTGTACTTGTATATCACCAGAAACTAATATATAGAGGGGGAAAGGAAAGAAAGTGCTCCAAACAATGTTACATAATGCAAACTCACATCCTGACCAGTAATGATGCTTTCTAGCTTTGGTATATTTATAATAGGAGTTATCCACTCATGCAAGAACAGGCAGCTGCCGCTAGGGGAGAGCCATGAGACATACCTATACACATAGCAACAGAGAACTAATAAAATATAGCATACTGCAACGTAATAAAAGTAAAACATAAAATACTGTGGAGAGCCAACAAAAACAAAACATAACTGTAGTTAGTTAACCAAGCACTCTACCCAAAATCATCACGGATAAATTTTACAGTTCTGCACATGGATCCAGTCACAAAATCCACCTATTCTCCGATAACAATCTTCATAAGTGCAGACTTTGTAGCTACGGTTGTTGGGAGATTATTGAATTGATCCGTGAGCTGAATTCTAAGTGAGTATCTAGCAACCACCTCCCCGACAAGAATGTCATCCGATTCCAACCTTTATATTTGCCTCAGGGGGCCAGAGATCCTCACGCAGCAGGGATATCGTGAGGGGGGGGGGGGTAAGGACCCTAGGCAAAACACCAGCACAGCGTCTCACCAGGCCCCAGACCATGAGAGTCACCAAGGCACTGTTTCGATAGGCCGTCTGTGATCCACGTATGTCAGCAGGAGCACCCTCACAGGAACCGGCCACACTTCCATCTGCGCTCAGCCCCGTGGTAGAGGTCAAGAAACACCTCCAGGAGCAGCCTTCAGCATGACTCGCCAGCTCGCCTCCGACGGAGAGAATCCTCCCGATCTCACAATCTTCTGTTCCGGGGGCCAGCACAGTGCAGTGCCTCTGGACCGGCACTTTACAGATCTCGCCAAGATCTCCCACACATCCATCTTGCAGGCGTGCCACCTCAGGTTGGTCAGGCACAATGAAAAGGTCACCATCGTTTGTCTCATCAGCTAGCGTGCGGTTCCCTGGTGGATGTGTTGCTTCAATCTTTGCGAGCAAGTCATCAAATCTAGTTAGGATCCGTTTCTCATAATCAGCAAATAGGGTCTGTAGCGTGGCATAGATGGTTTCCCCCATTGTCTAGGGAAAGTTTGCGGCCTGCTGCGACTCAGAAACAGCGGTTAACCAGTGCAGGTGTCTTCTTCACTCAGCCCGGGGTTTTACAATGTCCCCCCTGAGGTTCTTAACATTAATTGGATAGTCAAATATTGTGCCACGGAGAATAAATTGAGTAAAATTGAAGTAAATTCAGGAGCCTCTTAGATGCACGTCTTATTGCTCTGGCTGCTGGCTCCGCCCCGCTTCTCAGCATTTTGAAGCTCGATTACAGTGAATGTCAGAGGGATGTGAAGGGAGTATCACCTATTGAATGCAACGGTTTTCCTCACGGGGGATCTATTTAATAGTTTCTCTGTTATCGGTCGTAGAGATTCATCTCCTACCTCCCTTTTCAGATCGACGATATACTCTCATATTCCATTACCTCTACTGATAGCCAAACCAGTACTGAAACGGTTATCTGCTATATGTGGGTGGGTGTCTTTTGGTAAGTATATTTTCATTACTTAAAGGGACAGTCTAGGCCAAAATAAACTTTCATGATTCAGATAGAGCATGTTATTTTAAACAATTTTCCAATTTACTTTTATCACCAATTTTGCTTTGTTCTCTTGGTATTCTTAGTTGAAAGCTTAACCTTGGAGGTTCATATGCTAATTTCTTAGACCTTGAAGCCCACCTCTTTCAGATTGCATTTTAACAGTTTTTCACCACTAAAGGGTGTTAGTTCACATATTTCATATAGATAACACTGTGCTCGTGCATGAGAAGTTCTGGGAGCAGGCACTGATTGGCTAGACTGCAAGTCTGTCAAAAGAACTGAAAAAAGGGGCAGTTTGCAGAAGCTTAGATACAAGATAATCAGAGGTTAAAAGTATATTATTATAACTGTTGGTTATGCAAAACTGGGAAATGGGTAATAAAGGGATTATCTATCTTTTTAAAACAATAAAAATTCTGGTGTAGACTGTCCCTTTAAGACACTCTCAGCTATGCTTTGGCACTTTATGTATTTATATAAAGTTCTAAATATATGTATTGTACTTATATTTGCCATGATTCAAGTTTTCAGTATATTTCCTTTTGCAGACTGTCAGTTTCATATCTGGGAAATGCTTTCTTACCTGGGGTATAGTCTCTTTTTCAAATTTACTGTCTTTTAAATTTGCGGGCAGAATTAGGCTCGTGAGGGCCCAAAATGCCAAAGTTTATTGCGTCATTCTTGGCGCAAGATTTTTTTTGGCGCGAAGTTACGTTCGTTGACGCAAATTCGTCATTTCCGGCTTCTTAGTTGACGCTGAGTCCTTCACAAAGTTGCGTCATCTATGACGCGAGTGCGTCGTTTCCGGACGTTTTTAAACATAGAAACATAGAATTTGACGGTAGATAAGAACCAAAAAGGCACATCAAGTCTACCCATATTACATGTTACTTTTTCCTTAGGATAGCCTTATGCATGTCCCAGGCATTTTTAAATTCCTTTACAGTCTTTGTGTTTACCACCTCAAATGGAAGTTTATTCCATGAATCCACCACCCTTTCTGTAAAAAAATGCTTCCTCAAATTTCTCCTGAATCTACTACCCTCTAACTTTAGATTATGACCCCTTGTTTTGGCATTTATTTTTTTGTGAAAAATGCTTTCAGCTTCTATTTTATTAAGTCCCTTCATATATTTGAAGGTTTCTATCATGTCACCTCTTTCCCTTCTATCCTCTAATCTATACATATTTAGATCATAGAGTCTTTCTTTCTTTGTACGTTTTATATTTTAGACCATGTACCATTTTAGTAGCCCTCCTTTGGACAGCTTCTAGTTTATTTATATCTGTCTGAAGATATGGTCTCCAGAACTGTACACAGTATTCCATATTTGGTCTAACTAATGATCTGTAAAGTGGCATAAGAACCTTGCTATTTCTGCTACTAAAACCTCTTCCAATGCAACCAAGCATTTGACTGGCCTTGCTGGCTGCACTGCGGCATTGTGTACCAAATTTTAAATCATCTGAAATAATAATTCCCAAATCCCTTTCTTCTTTAATTACAGTCAGTAATGTACCATTGAGACTATAATTGGCCTTTGGGTTTTTGGATCCTGTATGCATAATTTTGCTCTTGGTAATATTACATTTCAGATCCCATTTATTTGACCAGTCCTCTAGTTTAGTTTATTAATATCACAGTTCATTTGATCAACTCCTCCTGGAACATCTACCCTGTTACAAATTTTTGTATCATCAGCAAACAAGCAAACCTTCCCCTTAAGCCCACTTCCAATATCACTTATGAACATGTTAAACAAAACAGGCCCAAGAACTGACCCTTGGGGAACATTACTAGTAACTGATGCCTCATTTGAATGTACTCCATTTTGGTGCCTAAAAATATTTTTCTGTTTTGTTGTGCGTCATACTTGGCGCCAAATATTTTCATTATTTAAGACCCCATTCCTATTTGCCTCTTGCCTTTTTTCTATGTCAGAGGGCTTTTTCCCATTCCTGAAACTGCCATATAAGGAAATTGATAATTTTGCTTTATATGCTGTTTTTTTTCTCTTAAATTTGCAAGATGTCTCAATCTGATCCTGTCTCAGAAATCACTGTTAGAACCCTGCTGCCTGATAACCGTTCTACCAAAGCTAAGTGCATTTGTGGTAAACTTGTGGAGGTTATACCTCCAACTGTGGTTTGTAATAGTTGTCATGATAAACTTTTGCAAGCAGAGAATGTATCCATCAGTAGTAGTTCATTACCTGTTGCTGTTCCCTCAACATCTAATGCACAAGATATACCTGTAAATTTAAAAGAATTTATTTCTGATTCTATTCAGAAGGCTTTGCCTGCCATTCCGCCTTCTAATAAACGTAAAAGGTCTTTTAAAACTTCTCATAAAGTTGATGAAATTTCAAATGACCGGCAACATACTGATTCATCCTTCTTTGATGAGGATCTATCTGATTCAGAAGATCCTGCCTCAGATATTGACACTGACAAATCCTCTTATTTAAAAGGGAGTATATTCGTTCTTTGTTAAAAGTGTTGATTACATTAGATATAGAGGAAACTAGTCCTCTTGATATTAAAACTAGTAAACGTTTAAGTTCTGTTTATAAACCTCCTGTGGTTACTCCAGAGGTTTTTCCAGTTCCTGATGCTATTTCTGATATGATTTCTAAAGAATGGAATAGGCCTGGTACTTTTATTCCTTCTTCAAGGTTTAAAAAATTGTATCCTTTGCCAGCAGTTAGATTGGAGTTTTGGGAAAAGATCCCCAAAGTTGATGGGGCTAGCTCTACTCTTGCTAAACGTACTACTATTCCTATGGAAGATAGTACTTCTTTTAAAGATCCATTAGATAGGAAACTTGATTCTTATCTAAGGAAAGCCTATTTATATTCAGGTCATCTTCTTAGGCCTGCAATTTCTTTGTTTGATGTTGCAGCTGCTTCAACTTTTTGGTTGGAAACTTTAGCGCAACAAGTATTGGATCATGATTTGTCTAGCATTGTTAAGTTGATTAAACATGCTAATAATTTCATTTGTGATGCCATTTTTTATATCAAAATTGATGTTAAATCTATGTCTTAAGCTGTTTTAGCTAGAAGAGCTTTGTGGCTCAAATTTTGGAATGCTGATATGACTTCTAAGTCCAGATTGCTATCTCTTTCTTTCCAAGGTAATAAATTATTTGGTTCTCAGTTTGATTCAATAATTTCAACTGTCACTGGGGGGAAGGGAGTTTTTTTGCCTCAGGATAAAAGACCTAAGTGTAAATCTAAAGCTTCTAACCGTTTTCGTTCCTTTCGACAAAATAAGGAACAGAAACCTAATCCTTCCCCCAAGGAATCGGTTTCCAATTGGAAGCCTTCTTCAAATGGTAATTGTTACGGTACCAACAGGATACCAAGGTTAATACCAGAGAACAATGTCCTGCATAGGGAATCAGCAACTCACAACCCAGCCAGTTTTTCCCCTCAAACATGAGACCAGGCTCCACATCAGGTTTAAAACAGAATGACTTTTATTAAAAGGCCATGCCTAGTATTTATGCAGCTCTGACCCCCCCCCCCAGATGGGGCTTGAAAGAATGTTGTACATTACATGGAGGGAACAAGCCCTTTGACATGATACAATAGAATTATATTACTTAAACACTTCAACCACAAGACACTCTTGGCCCTTCTTATCACTTAGGCATTTTCTCTCTGGAGGTGATCAAACAATAGAATGCTTAGCACTAATTAAATTATAGCTGGAGCCAGCAACTTGTGTTTAGAAAATAGTTTCTCAAAGCTAAACACAGTTAACTCCTTCAGTCCTGACAGAAGGGTCTGTCACAGTAATAAATCAAAGCCATTTAAGAGATCAAAGCCAGCCCACAAGCCCGCATGAAGGTACGGTCCTTATTCCAGCTCAGCTGGTAGGGGACAGATTAAAATTTTTCAAAGATGTTTGAATCAATTCGGTCCAAAATCATTGGATTCTGAGTATTGTCTCTCAGGGGTACAGAATAGGATTCAGCGTAAGACCACCTGTGAGAAGATTTTTTCTTTTACGCATTCCAGCAAACCCAGTAAAGGCTCAGGCTTTCCTGAAGTGTGTTTCAGACCTGGAGTTATCAGGGGTAATCATGCCAGTTCCGTGTCAGGAACAGGGTCTGGGGTTTTATTCAAATCTATTCATTTTCCCAAAGAAAGCAAATTAATTCAGACCAGTTCTGGATCTAAAGAATTTGTATCAATATATAAGAATACCAACTTTCTAAATGGTGACTATATGGACTATTCTGCCTTTTGTTCAGCAAGGGCATTATATGTCCACAATAGACTTACAGGATGCATATCTTCATATTCCGATTCATCCGGATAACTATGAGTTTCTGAGATTCTCTTTTCTAGACAAGCATTACCAATTTGTTGCTCTTCCTTTTGGCTTAGCGACAGCTCCAAGAATCTTTTCAAAGGTTCTCGGTGCCCTACTCTCTGTAATCGGAGAGCGGGGTATTGCGGTGTTTCCTTATTTGGACGATATCTTGGTACTCGCTCAGTCTTTATGTTCTGCAGAATCTCATACAAATCAACTAGTGTTGTTTCTTCAAAGACATGGTTGGAGGATCAATTTACCAAAAAGTTCTTTTGATTCCTAAGACAAAGGTAACCTTTTTAGGTTTCCAGATAGATTCAGTGTCCATGACTTTGTCTGTAACAGACAAGAGACATTTGAAATTGGTTGCAGCCTGTCAGAACCTTTAGTCTCAATCATTCCCTGCAGTACCTATGTGCATTGAAGTTTTAGGTCTCATGACTGTAGCATCGGACGCGATCCTCTTTGCTCGTTTTCATATGAGACCTCTCCAGCTTTGTATGCTGAACCAATAGTGCAGGGATTATACAAGGATATCACAATTAATATCCTTAAATCCCAATGTTCGACTTTCTCTTACTTGGTGGTTAGATCACCATCGTATAATTCTAGGGGCCTGTTTCGTTCGTCCAACCTGGATTGTGATCACAAGAGGTGCAAGTCTTTCAGGTTGGGGAGCTGTTTGGGGATCTCTTACAGCACAAGGGTTTTAGAAATCTCAAGAGGCGAGATAACCAATCAATATTTTATACTCCGTGCGATTCTCAGGGCTCGTGGCCTCTATTGAAGAGAGAACCGTTCATTTGTTTTCAGACAGACAATATCATAACTGTGGCATATGTCAATCATCAGGGTGGGACTCACAGTCCTCAAGCTATGAAAGAAGTATCTCAGACTTTTGTTTGGGCGGAATCCAGCTCCTGTCTAATTTCTGCGGTTCATTTCCCAGGTATAGACAATTGGGAAGCGGATTACCTCAGTCGTCAGACTTTACATCCGGGAGAATAGTCTCTCCACCCTGATGTGTTTTCTCAAGTTTTTCAGATGTGGGGGCTTCCAGAAATAGATCTGATGGCATCTCATCTAAACAAAAAACTTCCCAGGTACCTTTTCAGGTCCAGGGATCCTCAGACGGAAGCAGTGGATGCGTTGACACTTCCTTGGTGTTATCAACCTGCTTATATTTTCCCGCCCCTAGTTCTTCTTCCAAGAGTGATCTCCAAAATCATCATAGAGCAATCGTTTGTGCTGCTGGTGGCTCCAGCATGGTCTCACACAGGTTTTGGTATGCGGATCTTGTTCGGATGTCCAGTTGCCAACCTTGGCCACTTCCATTAAGGCCAGACCTATCTCAAGATCCGTTTTTCCATCAGGATCTCAAATCATTAAATTTGAAGGTATGGAGATTGAACGCTTAGTGCTTAGTCATAGAGGTTTCTCTGACTCGGTGACTAATACTATGTTACAGGCTTGTAAATCTGTTTCTAGTAAGATTTATTATCGAGTTTGGAAGACTTACATTTCATGGTGTTCTTCTCATAAATTCTCTTGGCATTCTTTTAGAATTCCTAGAATTTTTCAGTTTCTTAAGGATGGTTTGGATAAGGGTTTGTCTGCAATTTCATTGAAAGGACAAATCTCTGCTCTTTCTGTTTTATTTCACAGAAAGATTGCTAAACTTCCTGATATTCCTTGTTTTGTGCAGGCTTTGGTTTGTATCAAGCCTGTCATTAAATCAATCTCTCCTCCTTGGAGTCTTAATTTGGTTTTGAAGGCTTTACAGGCTCCTCTGTTTGAGCCTATGCATTCTTTGGACATTAAACTACTTTCTTTCAAAGTGTTGTTTCTTTTGGCCATCTCTTCTGCTAGAAGAGTTTCTGAATTATCCGCTCTCTGTTGTGAATCTCCTTTTCTGATTTTTCATCAGGATACGGCAGTTTCGCAGACTTCATTTAAATTCTTACCTAAGGTTGTGAATTTTAACAACATTAATAGAGACATTGTTGTTCCTTCCTTGTGTCCTAATGCTAAGAATTCTTTGGAGAGATCTTTACATTCTTTGGATGTGGTGAGAGCTCTGAAATATTATGTTGAAGCTACTAAAGATTTCAGGAAGACTTCTAGTCTATTTGTTATCTTTTCTGGTTCCAGGAAAGGTCAGAAGGCGTCTGCCATTTCCTTGGCCTCGTGGTTAAAACTTTTGATTCATCAAGCCTATTTGGAGTCGGGTCAAGCCCGCCTCAGAGAATTACAGCTCATTCTTCTAGATCAGTTTCCACTTCTTGGGCTTTTAAGAATGAAGCTTCAGTTGATCAGATTTCCAAAGCTGCTACTTGGTCTTTTTTGCATACATTTACTAAATTATATCATTTTGATGTATTTGCTTCTTTGGAAGCAGTTTTTGGTAGAAAAGTTCTTCAGGCAGCTAGCTGGCTGGCTGATTTTTCTGCTTTTGAGTTAAGTTTTTTTTCCCCTCACATTTTATGAGAATTAACTTATATTTTGGGTTGTGGATTATTTTTTTTCAGCGGAAAATGGCTGTTTTTATTTTTATCCCTCCCTCTCTAGTGACTTTTGAGTGGAGTTCCACATCTTGGATATTGCTATCCCATACGTCACTAGCTCATGGACTCTTGCCAATTACATGAAAGAAAACATAATTTATGTAAGAACTTACCTGATAAATTCATTTATTTCATATTGGCAAGAGTCCATGAGGCCCACCCCCTTTTTTATGGTGGTTATGATTTTTTTGTATAAAGCACAATTATTTCCAAATTCCTTTGATGCTTTTTACTCCTTTCTTTATCATCACACTTCTTGGCTATTCGTTAAACTGAATTGTGGGTGTGATGAGGGGTGTATTTATAGGCATTTTGAGGTTTGGGAAACTTTGCCCCTCCTGGTAGGATTGTATATCCCATACGTCACTAGCTCATGGACTCTTGCCAATATGAAATAAATGAATTTATCAGGTACGTTCTTACATAAATTATGTTCTTTTTTTCCCAGTTGTACAGAGATTATGGGCATTAATCCTTTGTCTGAAACTACCCTACGCTGTATTTATATTGGCTTATAGTGTTATAGTCTTTACGTTAAAGTGATTGTAAAGTTTAAGGAATTAGGGCCCAGTATCTAAAAATACTTTAAAACAAGGGCACTTTAATATATTAATCTTTATAAATACGCTTTTTTTTTTTTTTTTTTTTTTTTTAAACATACCATTTTTTTGCGGTAAACAGACCGCCGATCCTTTTTTTTTTTTTTAAATCTAAGAAATTAGCATATGAGCCTGCGTAGGTATAGCTTTACTCTAAGAATACCAAGCGAACAAAGACAAATTTTTGATAAAAGTAAATTTCTCCAACATTGGTGTGTCCGGTCCACGGCGTCATCCTTACTTGTGGGAATATTCTCTTCCCCAACAGGAAATGGCAAAGAGTCCCAGCAAAGCTGGTCACATGATCCCTCCTAGGCTCCGCCCACCCCAGTCATTCTCTTTGCCGTTGCACAGGCAACATCTCCACGGAGATGGTTAAGAGTTTTTTGGTGTTTAAATGTAGTTTTTATTCTTCTATCAAGTGTTTGTTATTTTAAAATAGTGCTGGTATGTACTATTTACTCTGAAACAGAAAAGGATGAAGATTTCTGTTTGTAAGAGGAAGATGATTTTAGCAGACAGTAACTAAAATTGGTTGCTGTTTCCACATAGGACTGTTGAGATGAAGTAACTTCAGTTGGGGGAAACAGTTAGCAGACTTTTCTGCTTAAGGTATGACTAGCCATATTTCTAACAAGACTGTGTAATGCTGGAAGGCTGTCATTTCCCCTCATGGGGACCGGTAAGCCATTTTCTTAGTCAAAAACAAACAGAATAAAGGGCTTATTATGGGCTAAAAAACTGGTAGACATTTTTATGGGCTAAATCGATTGCTTTATTTGTGCATATTATTCAGATTTAGGCTAATAATTGGCATTTATAATCTTGGGGAACGTTTATAAAACGTCAGGCACTGTATTGGACACCTTTTTCAGTCAGGGGGCCTTTCTAGTCATAGACTGAGCCTCATTTTCGCGCCATTAATGCGCAGTTGTTTTTTGAGAGCAGGGCATGCAGATGCATGTGTGAGGATCTAAGAATCTCTGAAAAAGCTTTTAGAAGGCGTCATTTGGTATCGTATTCCCCTCAGGGCTTGGTTGGGTCTTAGCAAAGACTATATCTGGGACTGTATAGGGGTTAAATTGAAAAACGGCTCCGGTTCCGTTATTTTAAGGGTTAAAGCTCTGAAATTTGGTGTGCAATACTTTTAAGGCTTTAAGACACTGTGGTGAAATTTGGGTAATTTTTGAACAATTCCTTCATACTTTTTCACATATTCAGTAATAAAGTGTTTTCTGTTTGACATTTAAAGTGACAGTAACGGTTTTATTTTAAAACTTTTTTTTTGCTTTGTTGACAAGTTTAAGCCTGTTTAACATGTCTGTACCTTCAGATAAGCTATGTTCTATATGTATGAAAGCCAATGTGTCTCCCCATTTAAATTTATGTGATAATTGTGCCATAGCGTCCAAACAAAAAGTAAGGACAGTACTGCCACAAATAATGATATTGCCCAAGATGATTCCTCAAATGAGGGGAGTAAACATGATAGTACATCATCTCCTACTGTGTCTACACCAGTTTTGCCCATGCAGGAGGCCCCTAGTACATCTAGTGCGCCAATACTTATTACCATGCAACAATTAACGGCTGTAATGGATAACTCCATAGCAAATCTTTTATCCAAAATGCCTACTTATCAGAGAAAGCGCGATTGCTCTGTTTTAAACACTGAAGAGCAAGAGGACGCTGATGATAATTGTTCTGTCATACCCTCACACCAATCTGAAGGGGCCATGAGGGAGGTTTTGTCTGAGGGAGAAATTTCAGATTCAGGAAAAATTTCTCATCAAGCTGAACCTGATGTTGTGACATTTAAATTTTAAATTAGAACATCTCCGCGTACTGCTTAAGGAGGTGTTATCTACTCTGGATGATTGTGACAATTTGGTCATTCCAGAGAAATTATGCAAGATGGACAGGTTCCTAGAGGTTCCGGTGCCCCCCGACGCTTTTCCTATACCCAAGCGGGTGGCGGACATAGTAAATAAAGAGTGGGAAAAGCCCGGCATACCTTTTGTTCCTCCCCCTATATTTAAGAAATTATTTCCTATGGTCGACCCCAGAAAGGACTTATGGCAGACAGTCCCCAAGGTCGAGGGGGCAGTTTCTACTATAAACAAACGCACTACTATTCCTATCGAAGATAGTTGTGCTTTCAAAGATCCTATGGATAAAAAATTGGAAGGTTTGCTTAAAAAGATTTTTGTACAGCAAGGCTACCTTCTACAACCAATTTCATGCATTGTTCCTGTCACTACGGCAGCGTGGTTCTGGTTCGAGGAACTAGAAAAGTCGCTCAGTAGAGAAACTCCATATGAGGAGGTTATGGACAGAGTTCACGCACTTAAATTGGCTAACTCTTTTATTTTAGATGCCGCTTTGCAATTAGCAAAATTAGCGGCGAAAAATTCAGGGTTTGCTATCGTGGCGCGCAGAGCGCTTTGGCTAAAGTCTTGGTCAGCGGATGTGTCATCCAAGACAAAATTGCTTAACATTCCTTTCAAAGGTAAAACTTTATTTGGACCTGATTTGAAAGAGATTATTTCAGACATCACTGGGGGAAAGGGCCACGCCCTTCCACAGGATAGGTCTTTTAAGGCTAAAAATAAACCTCATTTTCGTCCCTTTCGCAGAAATGGACCAGCCTCTAATTCTGCATCCTCTAAGCAAGAGGGTAATGCCTCACAACCCAAACCAGCCTGGAAGCCAATGCAAGGCTGGAACAAGGGTAAGCAGGCCAAGAAGTCTGCCACTGCTAACAAAACAGCATGAAGGAGTAGCCCCCGATCCGGGACCGGATCTGGTGGGTGGCAGACTTTCTCTCTTTGCTCAGGCTTGGGCAAGAGATGTTCAGGATCCTTGGGCGCTAGAAATAGTTTCTCAAGGTTATCTCCTGGAATTCAAGGAACTACCCCCAAGGGGAAGGTTCCACAAGTCTCACTTATCCTCAAACCAAATAAAGAGACAGGCATTCTTACATTGTGTAGAAGACCTGTTAAAGATGGGAGTGATACACCCAGTTCCAATAAAGGAACAAGGAATGGGATTTTATTCCAATCTGTTCGTAGTTCCCAAAAAAGAGGGAACGTTCAGACCAATTTTGGATTTGAAGATCCTAAACAAATTTCTCAGGATACCGTCGTTCAAAATGGAAACCATTCGAACGATTCTACCCACCATCCAGGAAAGTCAATTTATGACTACCGTGGATCTCAAGGATGCGTACCTACATATCCCTATCCACAAGGAACATCATCAGTTCCTAAGGTTCGCTTTTCTGGACAAACATTACCAGTTTGTGGCTCTTCCATTCGGATTAGCCACTGCTCCAAGGATTTTCACAAAGGTGCTAGGGTCCCTTCTAGCGGTTCTAAGACCAAGGGGCATTGCAGTAGTACCTTACTTGGACGACATTCTAATACAAGCGTCGTCCCTGTCAAAGGCAAAGGCTCATACGGACATCGTTCTAGCCTTTCTCACATCTCACGGATGGAAGGTGAACAAAGAAAAGAGTTCTCTGTCCCCGTCAACAAGAGTTCCCTTCTTGGGAACAATAATAGATTCCTTAGAAATGAGGATTTTTCTGACAGAGGTCAGAAAATCAAAACTTCTAAGCTCTTGTCAAGTGCTTCATTCTGTTCCTCGTCCTTCCATAGCGCAGTGCATGGAAGTAATAGGATTGATGGTTGCAACAATGGACATAGTTCCCTTTGCACGAATTCATCTAAGACCATTACAACTGTGCATGCTCAAACAGTGGAATGGCGATTATACAGACTTGTCTCCAGTGATTCAAGTAGATCAAAAGACCAGAGATTCACTCTATTGGTGGCTGACCCTGGACCATCTGTCTCAGGGAATGAGCTTCCGCAGGCCAGAGTGGGTCATTGTCACGACCGACGCCAGTTTAGTGGGCTGGGGTGCGGTCTGGGAATCCCTGAAAGCTCAGGGTCTATGGTCTCGGGAGGAGTCTCTTCTCCCGATAACCATTCTGGAACTGAGAGCGATATTCAATGCTCTCAGAACTTGGCCTCAACTAGCAAAGGCCAAATTCATAAGGTTCCAATCAGACAACATGACGACTGTTGCTTATATCAATCATCAAGGGGGAACAAAGAGTTCCCTGGCGATGAAAGAAGTGACCAAAATAATTCAATGGGCGGAGGATCACTCCTGCCACTTGTCTGCGATCCACATCCCAGGAGTGGAAAATTGGGAAGCGGATTTTCTGAGTCGTCAGACATTCCATCCGGGGGAGTGGGAACTCCATCCGGAAATCTTTGCCCAAATAACTCAATTATGGGGCATTCCAGACATGGATCTGATGGCGTCTCGTCAGAACTTCAAGGTTCCTTGCTACGGGTCCAGATCCAGGGATCCCAAGGCGACTCTAGTAGATGCACTAGTAGCACCTTGGACTTTCAACCTAGCTTACGTATTCCCACCGTTTCCTCTCATTCCCAGGCTTATAGCCAGGATCAATCAGGAGAGGGCCTCGGTGATCTTGATAGCTCCTGCGTGGCCACGCAGGACTTGGTATGCAGACCTGGTGAATATGTCATCGGCTCCACCATGGAAGCTACCTTTGAGACAGGACCTTCTTGTTCAAGGTCCATTTGAACACCCAAATCTGGTCTCCCTCCAACTGACGGCTTGGAGATTGAACGCTTGATTCTATCAAAGCGTGGGTTTTCAAATTCGGTGATAGATACTCTGGTTCAGGCCAGAAAACCTGTAACTAGAAAAATTTACCATAAAATATGGAAAAAATATATCTGTTGGTGTGAATCCAAAGGATTCCCATGGAATAAGATAAAAATTCCTAAGATTCTCTCCTTTCTTCAAGAAGGTTTGGAGAAAGGATTATCTGCAAGTTCTCTAAAGGGACAGATCTCTGCTTTATCGGTCTTACTACACAAAAGACTGGCAGCTGTGCCAGATGTTCAAGCTTTTGTTCAGGCTCTGGTTAGGATCAAGCCTGTTTACAGACCTTTGACTCCTCCCTGGAGTCTAAATCTAGTTCTTTCAGTTCTTCAAGGGGTTCCGTTTGAACCCTTACATTCCATAGATATTAAGTTACTATCTTGGAAAGTTTTGTTTTTGGTTGCAATTTCTTCTGCTAGAAGAGTTTCAGAGTTATCTGCTCTGCAGTGTTCTCCTCCTTATCTGGTGTTCCATGCAGATAAGGTGGTTTTGCGTACTAAGCCTGGTTTTCTTCCTAAAGTTGTTTCTAACAAAAATATTAACCAGGAGATAGTTGTACCTTCTTTGTGTCCGAATCCAGTTTCAAAGAAGGAACGTTTGTTACACAATTTGGACGTTGTCCGTGCTCTAAAGTTCTATTTAGAGGCTACTAAAGATTTCAGACAAACATCTTCCTTGTTTGTTGTTTATTCTGGTAAAAGGAGAGGTCTAAAAGCGACTTCTACCTCTCTTTCCTTTTGGCTTAAAAGCATTATCCGATTGGCTTATGAGACTGCCGGACGGCAGCCTCCTGAAAGAATCACAGCTCACTCCACTAGGGCTGTGGCTTCCACATGGGCCTTCAAGAACGAGGCTTCTGTTGACCAGATATGTAAGGCAGCGACTTGGTCTTCACTGCACACTTTTGCCAAATTTTACAAATTTGATACTTTTGCTTCTTCGGAGGCTATTTTTGGGAGAAAGGTTTTGCAAGCTGTGGTGCCTTCCGTTTAGGTGACCTGATTTGCTCCCTCCCTTCATCCGTGTCCTAAAGCTTTGGTATTGGTTCCCACAAGTAAGGATAACGCCGTGGACCGGACACACCAATGTTGGAGAAAACAGAATTTATGCTTACCTGATAAATTACTTTCTCCAACGGTGTGTCCAGTCCACGGCCCGCCCTGGTTTTTTAATCAGGTCTGATGAATTATTTTCTCTAACTACAGTCACCACGGTACCATATGGTTTCTCCTATATATATTTCCTCCTGTCCGTCGGTCGAATGACTGGGGTGGGCGGAGCCTAGAAGGGATCATGTGACCAGCTTTGCTGGGACTCTTTGCCATTTCCTGTTGGGGAAGAGAATATTCCCACAAGTAAGGATGACGCCGTGGACCGGACACACCGTTGGAGAAAGTAATTTATCAGGTAAGCATAAATTCTGTTTTAAAACGTTTTTTAAATTGACATGTCCTATCTGAATCATGAAAGTTTATTTTGGACTAGACTGTCCCTTTAATATTCAAGATACAAACTGCCAGAGAGAGGTCTTTAGTACATTGGAGGAGTAAGCTAATATTAGGTTAATTTAAAATGTTTTATATGTATTTCAATACATTTTTAACAGTCTGATCTTTAAAAATGTTTATCCACTTCACTCTCCCTTCAGTTCTTGTATGGTTAATAATCTTGTTGAGCAGAGTTGTGGTTATTTCTTACAGCAGATATTTGTCTCCTTGTTGATTTTTTCCCTTATATTATTTTTTGTTTCTGGTTGAAATATTACTCTGTGAACTCAAAGCAAGTGGAATGTGCTTTTTAATCTCTAGCTGTGGGTTTCAGATGATATTTAGATGGGTGCATGACATTTAAAAAAAATAAAAAAATTGTAGCCAGAAAATGTAATTTCTTTCCTAAGATATGGAGTCCACAACGTCATTCAATTACTAGTGGGAATATTACTCCTGGCCAGCAGGAGGAGGCAAAGAGCACCACATCAAAACTGTTAAGTGTCACTCATCTACCGATAATCCCCAGTCATTCTCTTTGCCTCTGTCAATGGAGGAGGTGAAGTTTTGGTGTCTGAATTATTTAATCCTTTTTTGGGTTTACCTTTCCCTGCAAGCAAGGATTTGGGTTTAGCCAAGTCCATGTCAATCTCTGCAGTAGAGTAGTGGTGGCTTTTAAGCAGTTAGAAAATTGTGGGGTTGTGTTTGCTTTGATTCCTAACATAATGCTGCCCTAGGTATAGAAAGCCAGAGATGGTTACTCTGTTCTTTCTTTTTTTTCTACAGGCCTCTGTAAGGGTATGTGTCCTTTCACACTTTGTGAGCGGTCTTCCTGCCAGACAGCTAAGATTGCAGGTAAGTGCTTTTTTGTCTTCTAGGTATGAAGACTGGCACTTCAGAGATTTATTTTACTCTGCAGCAATTTGGGGACATTTTTAATCCTTCATTTATAGGATTTCATGTGGCAGCATGCAGGGACTTTGTATGTGGCATTAAGAGACTAAGGGGTTAATTTTTCCTATTATGGGAAAAGTTTCCTTGTTGACACTTTTTTTTTTTTTTTCCCCACTTAAGAGGCCTTGAGTGTGAGAAGAGGGAAATTGTGTTTATGGGGATCTTTGTATATGCTTCACTTTTGAGGCTTGTTATTTAGAGTGGCTCTAATTTTTTCAGGCAGTTAGGTGTTTTGCCGGGAACGCACGCTTTTACTTAGCTGCGTAGTTCCGGTCGGCCGGTCATGTGACCAATCACTCTTCCGACACCACAGTGAAGTAGCGTTTTCTCTTCAGTCTGGATTGTTAGCGGAATGGTTTGTGGGCTGCCGACTGTGTGTCTCATTTTGGAGGATGGCAGGATGCCTCAGTATATCTGAGGTGTAGAGGTTCTGAGTGTGTAGTTATTTTTCTGAGCGCATATCGCTCTGATAGTGATAAGACCGTTTTTTTTATTTTCAAGCATTTTGTTTTTCTTTGGGGATTTTTTGTTTTTTGCTGCTATGGAACAAAAAATTGATTAATTTCACAAATGTTTATTATGTCTTGAGGCCCAGATTGAATTACCTATGCAATTCTGTTCTACATGTTTAGCAAGAACACTAAAGTGTAAAGATAAACATTTGCCCTCAGAGTCCAATAATGTCTCTCAGGATGATGCTGTTCAGGCAATACCACAGATTTCTCCTCATACGTCCCAAGCCTTTATGGCGTTGCATGCAGTGCCCTGGGGTTTCTCTCAACCTCCTGGTGGAGTTTATTTGCCTGCAGATTTTGCTGCACTGATTTCTTCTGCGGTATCTGCGGCATTATCCGCTTTTCTTGTATTGGGAAAGTGCAAGAGGAAAACTAAGCATTTATCAGATAGTAAGGTGTCTGTTTCAGATGCTGCTATGCAGGTTGATCTCCCTCATAACGATGGGGAGGACGTTACCTCGGTAGCTTCTGAGGGTGAAATCTCAGATTCTGACAGTGTAAATACTTTGTCTAAAGTTGAAGAAGTTAACTTCAGGTTTAAGCTTGAACACCTTCGTGTTTTGCTAAAGGAGGTTTCTTTCATGTAATTAGCAAGAGTCCATGAGCTAGTGACGTATGGGATATACATTCCTACCAGGAGGGGCAAAGTTTCCCAAACCTCAAAATGCCTATAAATACACCCCTCACCACACCCACAATTCAGTTTTACAAACTTTGCCTCCTATGGAGGTGGTGAAGTAAGTTTGTGCTAGATTCTACGTTGATATGCGCTCCGCAGCAAGTTGGAGCCCGGTTTTCCTCTCAGCGTGCAGTGAATGTCAGAGGGATGTGAGGAGAGTATTGCCTATTTGAATGCAGTGATCTCCTTCTACGGGGTCTATTTCATAGGTTCTCTGTTATCGGTCGTAGAGATTAATCTCTTACCTCCCTTTTCAGATCGACGATATACTCTTATTTATATACCATTACCTCTGCTGATTCTCGTTTCAGTACTGGTTTGGCTTTCTACAAACATGTAGATGAGTGTCCTGGGGTAAGTAAATCTTATTTTCTGTGACACTCTAAGCTATGGTTGGGCACTTTGTTTATAAAGTTCTAACTATATGTATTCAAACATTTATTTGCCTTGACTCAGAATGTTCAACATTCCTTATTTTTCAGACAGTCGGTTTCATATTTGGGATAATGCATTTGAATTAATCATTTTTTCTTACCTTCAAAAATTTGACTCTTTTTTCCCTGTGGGCTGTTAGGCTCGCGGGGGCTGAAAATGCTTCATTTTATTGCGTCATTCTTGGCGCGGACTTTTTTGGCGCAAAAAATCTTTTCCGTTTCCGGCGTCATACGTGTCGCCGGAAGTTGCGTCATTTTTTGACGTTATTTTGCGCCAAAAATGTCGGCGTTCCGGATGTGGCGTCATTTTTGGCGCCAAAAGCATTTAGGCGCCAAATAATGTGGGCGTCTTATTTGACGCTAAAAAATATGGGCGTCGCTTTTGTCTCCACATTATTTAAGTCTCATTTTTCATTGCTTCTGGTTGCTAGAAGCTTGTTCTTTGGCATTTTTTCCCATTCCTGAAACTGTCATTTAAGGAGTTTGATCAATTTTGCTTTATATATGTTGTTTTTTCTCTTACATATTGCAAGATGTCTCACGTTGCATCTGAGTCAGAAGATACTACAGGAAAATCGCTGTCTAGTGCTGGATCTACCAAAGCTAAGTGTATCTGCTGTAAACTTTTGGTAGCTATTCCTCCAGCTGTTGTTTGTATTAATTGTCATGACAAACTTGTTAATGCAGATAATATTTCCTTTAGTAAAGTACCATTGCCTGTTGCAGTTCCTTCAACATCTAAGGTGCAGAATGTTCCTGATAACATAAGAGATTTTGTTTCTGAATCCATCAAGAAGGCTATGTCTGTTATTTCTCCTTCTAGTAAACGTAAAAAATCTTTTAAAACTTCTCTCCCTACAGATGAATTTTTAAATGAACATCATCATTCTGATTCTGATGACTCTTCTGGTTCAGAGGATTCTGTCTCAGAGATTGATGCTGATAAATCTTCATATTTATTTAAAATGGAATTTATTCGTTCTTTACTTAAAGAAGTACTAATTGCTTTAGAAATAGAGGATTCTGGTCCTCTTTATACTAATTCTAAACGTTTAGATAAGGTATTTAAATCTCCTGTGGTTTTTCCAGAAGTTTTTCCTGTTCCTAATGCTATTTCTGCAGTAATTTCCAAAGAATGGGATAAATTGGGTAATTCATTTACTCCTTCTAAACGTTTTAAGCAATTATATCCTGTGCCGTCTGACTGATTAGAATTTTGGGATAAAATCCCTAAAGTTGATGGGGCTATTTCTACCCTTGCTAAACGTACTACTATTCCTACGTCAGATGGTACTTCGTTTAAGGATCCTTTAGATAGGAAAATTGAATCCTTTCTAAGAAAAGCTTATCTGTGTTCAGGTAATCCTTCTTAGACCTGCTATATCATTGGCTGATGTTGCTGCAGCTTCAACTTTTTGGTTGGAAACTTTAGCGCAACAAGTAACAGATCATGATTCTCATGATATTATTATTCTTCTTCAGCATGCTAATAATTTTATCTGTGATGCCATTTTTTATATTATCAGAGTTGATGTCAGGTTTATGTCTCTAGCTATTTTAGCTAGAAGAGCTTTATGGCTTAAGACTTGGAATGCTGATATGGCTTCTAAATCAACTCTACTTTCCATTTCTTTCCAGGGTAACAAATTATTTGGTTCTCAGTTGGATTCTATTATCTCAACTGTTATTGGTGGGAAAGGAACTTTTTTACCACAGGATAAAAAATCTAAGGGTAAAAACAGGGCTAATAATCTTTTTCGTTCCTTTCGTTTCAACAAAGAACAAAAGCCTAATCCTTCATCCTCAGGAGCAGTTTCAGTTTGGAAACCATCTCCAGTCTGGAATAAATCCAAGCCTGCTAGAAAGGCAAAGCCTGCTTCTAAGTCCACATGAAGGTGCGGCCCTCATTCCAGCTCAGCTGGTAGGGGGCAGGTTACGTTTTTTCAAAGAAATTTGGATCAATTCTGTTCACAATCTTTGGATTCAGAACATTGTTTCAGAAGGGTACAGAATTGGTTTCAAGATGAGACCTCCTGCAAAGAGATTTTTTTCTTTCCCGTGTCCCAGTAAATCCAGTGAAAGCTCAAGCATTTCTGAATTGTGTTTCAGATCTAGAGTTGACTGGAGTAATTATGCCAGTTCCAGTTCCGGAACAGGGGATGGGGTTTTATTCAAATCTCTTCATTGTACCAAAGAAGGAGAATTCCTTCAGACCAGTTCTGGATCTAAAAATATTGAATCGTTATGTAAGGATACCAACGTTCAAGATGTTAACTGTAAGGACTATCTTGCCTTTTGTTCAGCAAGGGCATTATATGTCCACAATAGATTTACAGGATGCATATCTGCATATTCCGATTCATCCAGATCATTATCAGTTCCTGAGATTCTCTTTTCTGGACAAGCATTACCAGTTTGTGGCTCTGCCGTTTGGCCTAGCTACAGCTCCAAGAATTTTTACAAAGGTTCTCGGTGCCCTTCTGTCTGTAATCAGAGAACAGGGTATTGTGGTATTTCCTTATTTGGACGATATCTTGGTACTTGCTCAGTCTTTACATTTAGCAGAATCTCATACGAATCGACTTGTGTTGTTTCTTCAAGATCATGGTTGGAGGATCAATTTACCAAAAAGTTCATTGATTCCTCAGACAAGGGTAACCTTTCTGGGTTTCCAGATAGATTCAGTGTCCATGACTCTGTCTTTAACAGACAAGAGACGTCTAAAATTGATTTCAGCTTGTCGAAACCTTCAGTCACAATCATTCCCTTCGGTAGCCTTATGCATGGAAATTCTAGGTCTTATGACTGCTGCATCGGACGCGATCCCCTTTGCTCGTTTTCACATGCGACCTCTTCAGCTCTGTATGCTGAATCAATGGTGCAAGGATTACACAAAGATATCTCAATTAATATCTTTAAAACCGATTGTTCGACACTCTCTAACGTGGTGGACAGATCATCATCGTTTAATTCAGGGGGCTTCTTTTGTGCTTCCGACCTGGACTGTAATTTCAACAGATGCAAGTCTCACAGGTTGGGGAGCTGTGTGGGGATCTCTGACGGCACAAGGAGTTTGGGAATCTCAGGAGGTGAGATTACCGATCAATATTTTGGAACTCCGTGCAATTTTCAGAGCTCTTCAGTTTTGGCCTCTTCTGAAGAGAGAATCGTTCATTTGTTTTCAGACAGACAATGTCACAACTGTGGCATACATCAATCATCAAGGAGGGACTCACAGTCCTCTGGCTATGAAAGAAGTATCTCGAATTTTGGTTTGGGCGGAAT
The DNA here is from genome assembly GCF_027579735.1 of Bombina bombina. Lineage (NCBI taxonomy): Eukaryota > Metazoa > Chordata > Amphibia > Anura > Bombinatoridae > Bombina > Bombina bombina. Next base: position 116,161,614 of record NC_069508.1, on the reverse strand, counting down.
CCAGCTCCTGTCTAATCTCTGCGGTTCATATCCCAGGTATAGACAATTGGGAAGCGGATTATCTCAGTCGCCAAACGTTGCATCCGGGCGAATGGTCTCTTCACCCAGAGGTATTTCTTCAGATTGTTCAAATGTGTGAACTTCCAGAAATAGATCTGATGGCGTCTCATCTAAACAAGAAACTTCCCAGGTATCTGTCCAGATCCCGGGATCCTCAGGCGGAGGCAGTGGATGTATTATCACTTCCTTGGAAGTATCATCCTGCCTATATCTTTCCGCCTCTAGTTCTTCTTCTGAGAGTAATCTCCAAGATTCTGAAGGAATGCTCGTTTGTTCTGCTGTTAGCTCCGGCATGGCCTCACAGGTTTTGGTATGCGGATCTTGTCCGGATGGCCTCTTGCCAACCGTGGACTCTTCCGTTAAGACCAGACCTTCTGTCACAAGGTCCTTTTTTCCATCAGGATCTGAAATCCTTAAATTTAAAGGTATGGAGATTGAACGCTTGATTCTTGGTCAAAGAGGTTTCTCTGACTCTGTGTCTGGAAGACTTATATTTCTTGGTGTCTTTCTCATCATTTTTCTTGGCATTCTTTTAGAATACCGAGAATTTTACAGTTTCTTCAGGATGGTTTAGATAAGGGTTTGTCCGCAAGTTCCTTGAAAGGACAAATCTCTGCTCTTTCTGTTCTTTTTCACAGAAAGATTGCTATTCTTCCTGATATTCATTGTTTTGTACAAGCTTTGGTTCGTATAAAACCTGTCATTAAGTCAATTTCTCCTCCTTGGAGTTTGAATTTGGTTCTGGGAGTTCTTCAAGCTCCTCCGTTTGAACCTATGCATTCATTGGACATTAAATTACTTTCTTGGAAAGTTTTGTTCCTTTTGGCAATCTCTTCTGCCAGAAGAGTTTCTGAATTATCTGCTCTTTCTTGTGAGTCTCCTTTTCTGATTTTTCATCAGGATAAGGCGGTGTTGCGAACTTCTTTTGAATTTTTACCTAAAGTTGTGAATTCCAACAACATTAGTAGAGAAATTGTGGTTCCTTCATTATGTCCTAATCCTAAGAATTCTAAGGAGAAATCGTTGCATTCTCTGGATGTTGTTAGAGCTTTGAAATATTATGTTGAAGCTACTAAGTCTTTCCGAAAGACTTCTAGTCTATTTGTCATCTTTTCCGGTTCTAGAAAAGGCCAGAAAGCTTCTGCCATTTCTTTGGCATCTTGGTTGAAATCTTTAATTCATCTTGCCTATGTTGAGTCGGGTAAAACTCCGCCTCAGAGGATTACAGCTCATTCTACTAGGTCAGTTTCTACTTCCTGGGCGTTTAGGAATGAAGCTTCGGTTGATCAGATTTGCAAAGCAGCAACTTGGTCCTCTTTGCATACTTTTACTAAATTCTACCATTTTGATGTATTTTCTTCTTCTGAAGCAGTTTTTGGTAGAAAAGTACTTCAGGCAGCGGTTTCAGTTTGAATCTTCTGCTTATGTTTTTCGTTAAACTTTATTTTGGGTGTGGATTATTTTCAGCAGGAATTGGCTGTCTTTATTTTATCCCTCCCTCTCTAGTGACTCTTGTGTGGAAAGATCCACATCTTGGGTAATCATTATCCCATACGTCACTAGCTCATGGACTCTTGCTAATTACATGAAAGAAAACATAAATTATGTAAGAACTTACCTGATAAATTCATTTCTTTCATATTAGCAAGAGTCCATGAGGCCCGCCCTTTTTTTGTGGTGGTTATGATTTTGTATAAAGCACAATTATTCCAATTCCTTATTTTATATGTTTCGCACTTTTTTATCACCCCACTTCTTGGCTATTCGTTAAACTGAATTGTGGGTGTGGTGAGGGGTGTATTTATAGGCATTTTGAGGTTTGGGAAACTTTGCCCCTCCTGGTAGGAATGTATATCCCATACGTCACTAGCTCATGGACTCTTGCTAATATGAAAGAAATGAATTTATCAGGTAAGTTCTTACATAAATTATGTTTTTGGCTACTCAGGACGACTCACTCTCTTGTCATTGTTAACCCTAAAAAAAAATCTAGTAAGCTTAATAAATACTATGATGTTCCTTACTCTGTGGAAGTGTTTCCTGTTCCAGACCGTGTGACGAATATTATTGCACAGGAATGGGAGAAGCCAGGGATGCCTTTTTACCCATCTTCATTCTTTAAAAAGATGTTTCCTGTTGCTTTTTTATGGCCCACAGTGCCTAAAGTAGAAGGGGCTTTTTCTACTTTGGCTAAGAGAACTACAATCCCTATAGAGGATAGCTGTTCTTTTAAGGATCCCATGAATAAGAACCTTGAGGCTTATTTGAAAAAGATGTATGTTCACCAGGTTCTTCAATTGCAACCTGCAGTTTGTATTGCCACTGAAGCAAGTGAGGCTTCTTATTGGTGCAATGCCTTGTCTGAATCTATTTTAGAAGAGACTCTGATGGAGGAAATCCAAGCTTTATGGTTAAAATCTTGGTCTGCTGATGTTACCTCCAAGTTTCTGGCACTTCCTTACAAGTGTAAGACCTTGTTAGGACCTGACTGAAATTATTTCTGATGTTACGGCTGTAAAGGGGTCTTTTCTCCCGCAAGACAAGAAGAACAGACTTAAAAAACGTCAAAGTAATTTTCTTTCCCTTTGTAACTTCAAAGGTCAGAAGTCTTCCTCTTTCAAGCTCGAGCAATCCACGTCTTCTTGGAGACCCAGTCAGTCTTGAAACAAAGGGAAGCAATCTAAGAAACCTGCAGCTGAGTCAGCATGAAGGGTCGCCCCCCCCCCCCCCGGTCTGGGATCGGATCAAGTGGGGGGCAGACTTTCCCTGTTTTTTCAGGTGTGGTTACGAGACCCTTGGGCTGTGGGCAAAGTATCTCAGGGTTACAAAATAGAAATCAAATCCCTTCCTCCCAGGGGTAGATTTCACCTTTTAAGATTATCTGCAGATCAGATAAAAAGAGAGGCATTCTTAAACTGTGTTCAAGATCTTTTTTCTCTGGGAGTGATTGTTCCAGTTCCAATTAAGGAACAGGGTCTACGATTCTATTTAAATCTGTTTGTGGTTCCCCAAAAAAGGGAGCCTTTTAACCCATTTTAGACCTAAAGTCCCTCAACAAGTTTCTCAGTTTCAGTTTGTGGCTCTTCCTTTCGGCCTTGCCACAGCTCCCAGAGTTTTCTCAAAGGTTCTGAGGGCTCTTTTGCCAGTGATCAGGTCTCGAGGAATTGCAGTGGCACCCTACCTGGACGACATATTTATTTAGACGCCATCTTTTCAACAAGCAAGCACTCTTACAGAGATCTTGTTGTCTTTTCTATGTTCCCACGGATGGGAAGTGAATATGGGAAAGAGTTCCCTTGTTCCAGCTACAAGGGTGGTTTTCTTAAGGACCATAATAGATTCCCTATCTATGAAAATCTTTCTGACAGAGGTCAGAAAATCCAAAATTCTCTCCTCTTGCCTCTCTTCAGTCTACTGTTCGGCCATCAGTAGCTCAATGTATGGAGGTAATTGGTCTGATAGTCGCTTCCATGGGCATCATTCCCTTTGCTCGATTCTATTTGAGAGCTCTGCAGTTATGCATGCTCAGGCAATGGAACAGAGAGTCTCAGAGGATAGATCTAGATCTGTCGACAAGAGACTCTCTTCCGTGGTGGTTTTCTCAGGAGCATCTGTCTCAGGGCACATGTTTCCGGAGACCTTCCTGGGTGATTGTGACCACGGATGCTAGACTGGGGAGCAGTCTGGGACTTGTTAAAGGCGCAGGGACTTTGGACTCGGGAGGAGTCTGCTCTCCCCATACTCATCTTGGAGTTGAGAGCTATTTACAATGCTCTGATGGCTTGGCCTCAGTTGTCTTTATATCAGAAGAGAGAGCCACACTCCTGAGAGAGAACAAAAGCTAGAATAAGTTTCATGCCTGTTTATTTCAATTGCAACTCAGGGTGCACACTCTCTTAGCACACTATGCTTTTTCACAGAGAAAAAATATCCTGTAGCATATCAGTCTGACCCTGCCCAATGACAGTTCATCGCCGGAATACCAGGCAAATCCTCTCTGAACAAGAGAAACAACAACCCCAGACGATCGTTTGGGACTTTGCAGGAACTTTGCACTCAGGAGGAGTCTGCTCTCCCCATAAACATCTTTGAGTTGAGAGGGATTTACAATGCTCTGATGGCTTGGCCTCAGTTGTCTTTAGCCCGGTTTATCAAATTCCAGTCAGACAACATCACCTCAGTGGCTTACATCAACCACCAGGGAGGAACTTAGAGTTCCTTAGCCATGAAGGAGGTGGCTTGGATTATTCAGTGGGCGGAAGCTCACATTTATTGTCTGGCATCCATATTCCTGGAGTGGACAACTGGGAAGCGGATTTCCTGAGCAGACAGTCATTTCATCCTGGGGAGTGGGCTCTCCATCCGGAGGTGTTCTCAAGGTTAACTCTCAAATGGGGGGTACCAGAGTTGGATCTGATGGCGTCTCGGCAGAACGCCAAGCTTCCAATGTACGGTTCAAGGGCAAGAGATCTGCAGGCAGCTTTGATAGATGCTCTGGCAGTTCCTTGGGTGTTCCGTCTTACTTATCTGTTTCCTCCATTTGCTCTCCTTCCTCGAGTCATTGCTCGTATCTAACAGGAGAGAGCATTGTTTATTCTAATAGCTCCTTCTTGGCCTTGCAGGATCTGGTATGCAGACCTAGTGATGTCATCCCTGCCGCCTTGGAGTTTGTCTCTGAGGAAGGACCTTCTAACTCTGGGTCCGTTCCTCCATCCAAATCCCGTTTCTCTGAAGCTGACTGCTTGGAAATTGAACGTTTAGTTTGGTCATTGAGACCATGATCCAGGCTTGCAAGCCTATTACTCGAAAAAATTACCTTTAAGGTATGGCGTAAATACCTTTTTATTGGTGTGAATCTAAGGGCTACTCTTGGAGTAGGGTCAGGATTCCTAGACTGAGTTTGACTGAGAACCACTAGATAGGCTGGCAGAATATTCTACAGTGTATGGGGACATTACCTATCTGACACAGTTTACATCGCAGGTGTATAGTCTCTTACACTCCTGATTATGAGACTTTTCTTTATAAACACAGTTAACTTATGTTTGCTAGTTTTACAGTTAAAGGGAACCATAAATATATCTAAATGTCTGTTGGCTCTATTCAATACTTACACATTTTTATATATATCCCTGGGTGGGATCTGTTGAGGGTCCCACACTTGTCAGATGGAGCACTTGATTCCGGGTGTTACCATATTTCATCTATACTCCAGAATCTAATGATGTAAAATGCCTGGTGAAGTACCTTTATGTATCTTTAGGTACCATACAGCCGGTACCAACTGTGACTGTCTGGTTATAATGTTGTTACATAATTTTGTTACATAATTCTGTGGCATAATTTTGTTACATGAGATTTTTGGGCATGAGAACATAATATGTTAACAATATGTTGGTATGTGTTATGGGTGACAGTATTCCTTAAATTTAGGGATAGTAATCCAATATATGAATAGCCTATTTTCTATGGATGCAAAACCATTGGGATACAGGCGAGTGCAGATAGATCGCACAGTTCTATTGTGGACAACATATGTCACTTAGGCTATCAAGGATAATATGGGTCTCCGATGTTAGATTAGGGATATAGAATAATCCCTTACTAAAGCACAGTATGGATGGACTCCAATTATATTTTAAGTAACTTGGATTGGGATCGAGAGCAAACATAACTTGTCTCTAAGACGATAAGTTTATCAGAGTAGTTACTTTAAGTTGTTCAGCTGTATCCGATAAGCCATATTTCTGCTGTCTAATGGTGGATAGCGGATATACTTAATCATAAAGTATGATTTTTACTAGGCCAAGGCCAAAAGGTTTTTGAAAAACATGCCATATTTCCTAAAGAGACATGTTACTTTTGTAGATGTGAATTAATATCTGAGTTACAAAAAATGTTTGCTACACATAGGGGTGATACTCCACTCGTAGGATTAATTATAGATGAGTTAACAGAACAGAGATACGTCACTTCCTGATATCTCAAGTAGTGAGAAGGGTGAATGCATACCACACTGCACGACTCTAATGTTACAAGGGTGAGATGTCTTTTTAGGAAGAACACGATCGCTATAGTTGTGAGTCTTTGAACTCAGTGCGATCACGATCACATCTAAACAAGTGCATTTTCTGTGCTGTGAATTTTTTTGTTGATGTTTTAGATTTATGATTGCACCTTAATTGGTGTATTATGTGGTTATGCACGAAAAAAAATAAATATATATAGATATATCAAAAGCGATTGAGGGTGGATACAATTTTGCACATATTGGTTTTCAATGAGGTTTATGTACAATTGATAATGAATGGGAATATTCATAAGTGGAATGTATTTGTTTATACCGGATATCACCTTGTTAGAAATACTTCCGGTTAGAGCTTTTTTGGAACGCATTGAGTGCGGTCCAACATGGCATGTAAGTAATTTCACTGAGTGTACACACAGGTATTTGTAATTAATTATTTCACATGAGTATATATTAAGACTGCATGTTTCAGTTTGTTGTTATGCTGATGAAGGGGAACTTCTCCCCGAAAACGTTCCAATAAAAAACAGATTTTTGTTCACAGAGAAAGACCTGAGAGTGCGTTTGTTTAAGAGGATTATCTATTTTTATTTATGCACCCAGGAGGATGACACTGTGGACTGGATTGGAAAATATATATATATATATATATATATATATATATAATTTATTTACCATATGCTATGGATAAGTTATACCAATATGTCAGGTTATGTCTGTTTCATATCTAGTAAATTATGCGCGAATTGACCTACGTCAGGGCCCCGGTTTTTGTTAGTCCTAGGTTTAATGGGCGCTCTTGGATTAGATATAAAGATAAGATCATCAATTTTACTAACCTAGCCCTACACACAGCAAACCCAATATCTAGAATGGTGTGGCTTAAATACGAGGATATACCACCATCCGTCTGCCCAGTTTATTGGATTGCTTGCGGCCGGAGCAGTCATATATTATTATACATGAATGTATACCCTCTCATACATATAAGCAGATCTTATAAAAAACAAAAACAAAAAAAAACTACTGAAGCCCTTTGAGCCATATATGCTCTATGTCTCGCTGACATGTCTAGATATGAGTTATGTGAGCAGTTGATACTTAACGCTAGAGGTGTTTTTGAGCAGCCTGTTAATGTGTACCTGGTGAGTTCTAACTAGCCCGGTATGAGACTCGACCTATTCTGGAGTAAGCTAAATATGATAGTAATAGATTTTGTCTCTTGGGATAATAAATAATATGCTGAACAATAGTAGTTACCATGCCCTCCTATGTATTACATGTGCAAATGTGTATGCCTACTAGTCTAGACCTGAATGTATCCATAGATCTTGGTAATTGCTGTTATAGGGGAAAGAGATTGGGTTTTTGAGGCCCTACAACCCCCTATACTGACCTTTGCATGCTATTTCTTCTGAAATATTTATATACATTTAATGCACTAATCAACATTACTGGTCACCAAACACAGTTAAGTCATGTATAGCATAACTAGTTAGAGGACTTGAGGTACAGATTGTTACATAGGTTTGTTTTATGTCTGGCAGAACGGAACTTTTTACTGCAATGTGTGTGATAGATGATAAATGATAATACAAATAAAATTCACAGAATAGTGTGAAGGGGGAAGCAATTGCATTAATTTTAAGTACTTGGAGCTGTGAAATAGTATAAATAACTAAAATATGCAGGCAAGATAGCCTCACTTATATTAAAGACAAATTGGTGCAGACCCTTTAAAAAATGTAATATGGGTTGGCAAAAAAGAAGAAAAAGGGAATTCCTAAAGGGCAATTCCTCAGGTTGCGAAGGAATTGTTCAACAAAGGAAAAATATGTAAAAAAAATATGTAAAACATGCTCTTGAGATGGAAAAAAGATTTGTTGATCGCGGATATTCTAAAAGAGTAGTAAAAAGAGCATTCTATCATGCATTACATGAAGATAGAGACAAACTTCTCTCACCCCAGATAAAGAAACAAGACTCAAAAATACGATTAATTACAGATTACAACTGTCATTGGCACACTTTAAGAAATATACTTGCAAAAAACTGGCAGGTGCTCACTAGTGACCCTAGTGTTTCCCAGGAAGTGGGTGACTTCCCAAACATTACTGCTAGGAGGGCACCCAACCTCAAAGATAAACTAGTGAGAAGCCAGTATATATCACATCCCAAGCAACTAGATTGGCTAACTAAGCATAGATCTGTGGGTAATTCTCCTTGTGGCAAATGTGTAGCATGTAGGTACATGCTCAAAACTAAAGAATTCAGTACCAATACAGGAAAAATTTACAAACTTAAATATTTTGTAAATTGTAACACCGAAGGTGTTATTTACCTTCTGGCCTGTAGCTGCCCCCTCTTTTATGTAGGGAAAACAAGAAGAGCCATAAAAGACAGAATTACCGAGCACTGGGATGACATTAAAAATAAAAACCCCAAAAGTAATGTAGCAAAACACTTTGAACATGTACATACATGTAATCCTGATTCTCTAAGATTTATAGGCATCAATAGGGGCATCATGAATGGAAGAGGAGGGGACAATGACAAAGCCCTCCTCCGCAAGGAATGCAGGTGGATCTCAATTCTTGAGACCCAAATTCCTCAGGGACTAAATGATAAACTCGACATGGCTTTCTCTAAAACAATGGAAGGCCAGCTCTAACATAAAGTGAAAATGTAAAACATATGAGACAACATACACTCTTTGTATAAGCAATTTTTACCATTATTTTCTAACTAACTCTTTATAAACCTTGTGAAATCAAATCAGATACAAATATATGTGTATAATGTATTAGGCACAGGTCTTGAAAGACTGGGTACACATTGTATCTGGTTAAATTGTTCTAGTTAATATTGTTGAAATTTTAGTTATTTTGTTTTTTTCATATAATTGATTTACATTGTAACCTTAAAGTATATCCCAAGTGGTTTAGAAATTCCCACTAGAAGAACTGCCTGGGTATGGTATGCAATAATTTCACCCACCAGCAGAGGCGAACTTGTGACTACTATAAAGGAGGACGCATTAACGTAACCAGAATAACGCCCTGACGAAGCCCGGTCTTAAGTGAAGACGAGCGGGTGAAACGCGCGTAGGCATTGGCTATCCTGGCCGGTCACATGATGCATGCACTTGCCGCTGTCAATTGAACTCTCTTGCAAAGACGCTGCGCTGTCTCTATGTATAAGCGTATGCCTACACCAAAACTATCTGGTGCTGAAGGAATTGAGGAGAAGGCACAGACAGGTCGTATAATATCTGTTGTCCTATATGGCATTACTCACGTTGCCAGCTCCTGAATTGGATAAGGAATATGCGGACATAAGACCTTCTTGCTAATTTTAGATTGTTAATCTTGGCTAAAGTTGCCGATGGTACTTTGTATTAACGACGTCATCTGCACTATCAATATTTGACGTATTATACACGCTGACTATCTCTGAAACTTGGAAACTTTTACAGTGAATGTATGGGACTGGCATAGCTCTGGGCCGCACCTAACTAATCTGACTGCATGATGAACTTGCACTAACAACAGCTATTGCTTTAACCAACAACCTGCATGACCCTTTACATGCTTGCTTAACAGTCTTTGGTGGGGCATGTAGCAGTGCCATTCATGTCATTTCATTAAGAGTGGTTATTGATGTGTTATATTTCATGCATGTATAATACGTTGTACATATCCATTGGATCCACTTTACAGTCCGCTTAGATCCCCTTTGTAAACCTGCCCAGCGTTACTCCCCCTCCAGGGGTGCTGTGTGCAGCTGGGTGTAGCGTGACTGTAGTGGACCTATGAGGTATAATTTTGAAATGCTGTTTATATTACTGTGCCTACATACGTACACATCCTCTATCCAGACTTGCTAAGAGATATCCATATTCAACTTCTTGGCCTTGTTTATAACCCTGATACGGTTCTATTATAGACTTAGCTCCTATATTCTTATGCTTACGAGCGGAGCTAATGACAGGGTTTATCTAGGCCTTGACCCTGTATATGGTCTACTATATATGATTTTGCTGATGCTTTAATAGTGACCTATGCATGTACCCCTGACCGGTCAGGTTAAATTTAGTTATTATTTTCTAGTTTTTGTTTTATTCATTTTCACGAGGTTCATGTATTTCACTTATGCTTAAGTAAAATATCTATTTATCTACAACTTCAAGTCTGTGTGTGCCTTTTTTTGGAGTGGAGGGGGGAGCGCCGTCCTCAACCATACCTTGCTATCCTATTTACTAGAGTGAGGTGAGCTGTATTCAAATAATAAAAGAGTGCTGAATTTCCCTGTCTTTAATTCAGGATTACATTCCTGAGGCTTTCTTTTTTGCCAACCCATATTACAAATAAAATTCAATTGATTCTTAAATCCATGAAGATATATTTTTATTTTTAAAATCTGCATACTGTTTTTTTGTTTTCTTTTTGAGTTATTTTTAAATACACACAGTTTAAAGTTAAAACAAAATATGTCTTGAAAGCTGTAATCATCAGTTGTATGCTATTTAAAGTAGGGTTGCACAATACCATTTTTTTTTTTAAGATAGAGTACAAGTACCGTTACGTTTTTCAAATACTCGCCTATACCAATTACAGATACATTTTTTTTTTTCTTTTTCATGTCACTGTTTCCTAAGCACTATACAGACTATTGATTTAAGATAGCTTTTTTTATAATTATGAGGAACTGTAACTCAAGACATTTATGAAATAATAAAACCGTTTTATTTGCTTGTTGTCACAAAGTTGTAAAAACTTGAAGAAATTACACAGAACACGTTTCTAAATTAAAATGTTACAATAAAATATATTAACAATAAATAAAATCACAACCAACCAAAAGTGCAATACAGTAAAAATATATAACAGTGCACTGTTTAATCATGGGGAACAACACTAATGGGCTATATTACATTTGACTGGTAAGCTTTACCAACGCTCTCAAAAAGGTATCACAATGTATCCACTGTTTATTTAAAAATATATATTTATATTAAATAATATATAATATGTTATATATTATTACTATATATTATATTAAATCGAATATTAGGATACAATAATACAAATAACAGCAATTTGTATTGGCAGAACAGAAGTGAACAATTTTTAGTTAAAGGGACAGTCTACTCCCAGAATTTTTAGAGTTTAAAAAGATAGATAATCCCTTTATTACACATTCCCCAGTTTTGCATAACCAACACTGCTATATTAATACACTTTTCTTTCATGTAATTAGCAAGAGTCCATGAGCTAGTGACGTATGGGATATACATTCCTACCAGGAGGGGCAAAGTTTCCCAAACCTCAAAATGCCTACAAATACACCCCTCACCACACCCACAAATCAGTTTTACAAACTTTGCCTCCCGTGGAGGTGGTGAAGTAAGTTTGTGCTAGATTCTACGTTGATATGCGCTCCGCAGCAGGTTGGAGCCCGGTTTTCCTCTCAGCGTGCAGTGAATGTCAGAGGGATGTGAAGAGAGTATTGCCTATTTGAATTCAATGATCTCCTTCTACGGGGTCTATTTCATAGGTTCTCTGTTATCGGTCGTAGAGATTCATCTCTTACCTCCGTTTTCAGATCGACGATATACTCTTATATATAACATTACCTCTACTGATTCTCGTTTCAGTACTGGTTTGGCTTTCTACTACATGTAGATGAGTGTCCTGGGGTGTGTTACTTCCTGATATTTATCACTTTTTTCAGGTTTTGATTCGTATCAAACCTGTCATTAAGCCAATTTCTCCTCCTTGGAGTCTTAATTGGATTCTGAAGGTTTTTCAGGTTCTTCTATTTTGAGCATATGCTTGCTCTGGACATTCATTACTTTCATGGAAAGTATTGTTCTTTTTGGACATCTCTTCAGCTAGAACAGTTTTTGAATTATCTGCTCTTTCTTGTGAGTCTCCTTTTCTGATTTTTCATCTGGATAAGGCGGTGTTGCGAACTTCTTTTAAATTTTTACCTAAGGTTGTGAATTCTAACAACATTAGTAGAGAAATTGTGGTTCCTTCATTGTGTCCTAATCCTAAGAATTCTAAGGAAAGATTGTTGCATTCTTTGGATGTAGTTAGAGCTTTGAAATATTATGTTGAAGCTACTAAAGATTTCCGAAAGACTTCTAGTCTATTTGTTATCTTTTCCGGTTCTAGGAAAGGTCAGAAGGCCTCTGCCATTTCTTTGGCGTCTTGGTTAAAGTCTTTGATTCATCATGCTTATGTCGAGTCGGGTAAAACTCTGCCTCAAAGGATTACAGCTCATTCTACTAGGTCAGTTTCTACTTCCTGGGCGTTTAGGAATGAAGCTTCGGTTGATCAGATTTGCAAAGCAGCAACTTGGTCTTCTTTGCATACTTTTACTAAATTCTACCATTTTGATGTGTTTTCTTCTTCTGAAGCAGTTTTTGGTAGAAAAGTACTTCAGGCAGCTGTTTCAGTTTGATTCTTCTGCTTATAATTTCAGTTTTTTTCATTATAAGATTTAAACTTTGTTTTGGGTGTGGATTATTTTCAGCGGAATTGGCTGTCTTTATTTTATCCCTCCCTCTCTAGTGACTCTTGCGTGGAAGATCCACATCTTGGGTAGTCATTATCCCATACGTCACTAGCTCATGGACTCTTGCTAATTACATGAAAGAAAACATAATTTATGTAAGAACTTACCTGATAAATTCATTTCTTTCATATTAGCAAGAGTCCATGAGGCCCACCCTTTTTTGTGGTGGTTATGATTTTTTTGTATAAAGCACAATTATTCCAATTCCTTATTTTTTATGCTTTCGCACTTTTTTCTTATCACCCCACTTCTTGGCTATGCGTTAAACTGATTTGTGGGTGTGGTGAGGGGTGTATTTGTAGGCATTTTGAGGTTTGGGAAACTTTGCCCCTCCTGGTAGGAATGTATATCCCATACGTCACTAGCTCATGGACTCTTGCTAATATGAAAGAAATGAATTTATCAGGTAAGTTCTTACATAAATTATGTTTTTAGCTCTGTGATTACCATGTATCTAAACCTCTGCAGACTGCTCCCTTATCTCAGGTTTTTGACAGACATACAGTTTAGCCAATCAGTTCTGACTCATAAATAACTCCACAGGAGCGAGCACAATGTTATCTAAATGAGACACATGTACTCGCACTGTCAAAATGCCCTGAGATAAGAGGCAGTTCCGCGGCTTAGAAATTAGCATCTGAGACTACCTAGGTTTAGCTTTCCACAAAGAATACCAAGAGAGCAAAGCAAATTTGATGATCAAAGTAAATTGGAAGGTTGTTTAAAATTACATGCCCTACCTGAATTATGACTAAGGCCTCTAGTTATCAATGTCTGTCGGACCTGATCTGACAGTGCGGATCAGGTCCGACAGACATCGCTGAATACGGCGAGCAATACGCTCGCTGTATTCAGCATTGCAACAGCAGCTCACAAGAGCTGCTGGTGCAACGCTGTCCCCTGCAGACTCGCGGCCAATCGGCCGCCAGCAGGGGGTGTCAATCAACCCGATCGTACTCGATCGGGTTGATTTCCGGCGATGTCTGTCCGCCTGCTCAGAGCAGGCGGAGAGGTTATGGAGCAGCGGTCTTTGTGACCACTGCTTCATAACTGCTGTTTCTGGTGAGCCTGCAGGCTCGCCAGAAACACGGGGCATCAAGCTCCATTCGGAACTTGATACATATGCCCCTAAGACTGTCCCTTAAAAAGTCTCCACTCAAGCTTAAAATGAAATGGAAACATGCAGTTTGAAAAAAAACTTTCCAAATATTCTTGAGGTCCTTGGCATTCAAAAATATATAAAAAAATTCTAATGGGATTACGGCACAAAGACTTAAATAAGAGCACATACTTAACAATGAAAGCACCAAAGGGGAGTCATTAAAGGGACACTGTACCCAAATGTTTTCTTTCATGATTCAGATAGAGCATGCAATTTTAAGCATCTTTCTAATTTACTCCTATTGTCAAATTTTCTTTATTCTCTTGGTATCTATATTTGAAAAGCAAGAATTTAAGTTTAGATGCTGGCCCATTTTTGGTGAACAACCTGGGTTGTCCTTGCTGATTGGACAGCACCAATAAACAAGTGCTGTCCATGGTTCTGAACCACAAATTGTCTGGCTCCTTAGATTAGATGTCTTCTTTTTCAAATAAAGAAAGCAAGAGAACGAAGAAAAATTGATAATAGGAGTAAATTAGAAAGTTGCTTAAAATTGCTTGCTCTATATGAATCACAAAAGAAAAAATTTGGGTTCAGTGTCCCTTTAAGCACGTCAGTTGGGTGGTGCTTTCAATGGCCAGTGTTTTTCAGACAGTATCATTTTATTTTCTTTGTAATAAGATTTGTTTTTTTATACAAGTATGTGCTCCAGTTCAGGTTTTATGCAGTACTCCCAATTTTTTTATTTTTTTTATTCCAAGGACCTAAAAAAGTATATTTTGGAGCTATTTTATTTGCAGGGTTGGACTTTTCCCCTTGAATTCAGTCAACCAGTTTGGGAAGCAGAGGTGACGCTAAAAAACACACTTTTCATAAATCTGTACACTAAATCTGTACATAAATCTGTCATTTTTTTTAAGGCAATTAGAGCTTTGGCTACTTAATTTAAACACACACTGAATAAAAACACAATTTATGCTTACCTGATAAATTTATTTCTCTAGTGGTGTATCCAGTCCACGGATCATCCATTACTTAGGGGATATTCTCACTCCCAACAGGAAGTTGCAAGAGGACCCACAGCAAAGCTGTGTTATAGCTCCTCCCCTCACTACCATATCCAGTCATTCGACCGAAAACAAGCAGAGAAAGGAGAAACCATAGGGTGCCGTGGTGACTGTTGTTTAAATTTAAAAATAACCTGCCTTAAAATGACAGGGCGGGCCGTGGACTGGATACACCACTAGAGAAATAAATTTATCAGGTAAGCATAAATTGTGTTTTCTCTAGTAAGGTGTATCCAGTCCACGGATCATCCATTACTTATGGGATACCAATACCAAAGCTAAAGTACACGGATGAAGGGAGAGGGACAAGGCAGGTACTTAAACGGAAGGTACCACTGCTTGTAAAACCTTTCTCCCAAAAATAGCCTCCGAAGAAGCAAAAGTATCAAATTTGTAGAACTTTGAAAAAGTATGAAGCGAAGACCAAGTCGCCGCCTTGCAAATCTGTTCAACAGAAGCCTCATTTTTAAAGGCCCAAGTGGAAGCCACAGCTCTAGTAGAATGAGCTGTAATCCTTTCAGGGGGCTGCTGTCCAGCAGTCTCATAGGCTAAGCGTATTATGCTTCTTAGCCAAAAAGAAAGAGAGGTTGCCGAAGCCTTTTGACCTCTCCTCTGTCCAGAGTAAACAACAAACAAAGCAGATGTTTGTCGAAAATCTTTAGTAGCTTGTAAGTAAAACTTTAAAGCACGAACCACGTCCAAATTGTGTAATAGACGTTCCTTCTTTGAAGAAGGATTGGGACACAAGGATGGAACAACAATCTCTTGATTGATATTCTTGTTAGAGACCACCTTAGGTAAAAACCCAGGCTTGGTACGCAGGACTACCTTATCAGAATGAAAAATCAGATAAGGAGAATCACATTGTAAGGCAGATAGCTCAGACACTCTACGAGCCGAGGAAATAGCTACCAAAAAAAGGACTTTCCAAGATAAAAGCTTTATATCTATGGAATGAAGAGGTTCAAACGGAACTCCTTGAAGAACCTTAAGAACCAAATTTAAGCTCCATGGTGGAGCAACAGGTTTGAACACAGGCTTGATTCTGACTAAAGCCTGACAAAAGGCCTGAACGTCTGGAACGTCTGCCAGACGCTTGTGTAAAAGGATAGACAGAGCAGAAATCTGTCCCTTTAAGGAACTAGCTGATAAACCTTTTTCCAAGCCTTCTTGGAGAAAAGATAATATCCTGGGAATCCTGACCTTACTCCATGAGTAATCCTTGGATTCGCACCAATAAAGATATTTACGCCATATCTTATGGTAAATTTTCCTAGTGACAGGCTTTCATGCCTGTATTAAGGTATCAATGACTGACTCGGAGAAGCCACGCTTTGATAAAATCAAGCGTTCAATCTCCATGCAGTCAGTCTCAGAGAAATTAGATTTGGATGGCGGAATGGACCCTGAAGTAGAAGGTCCTGTCTCAGAGGCAGAGTCCATGGTGGCAATGATGACATGCCCACTAGATCTGCATACCAGGTCCTGCGGGGCCACACAGGCGCTATTAGAATCACTGATGCTCTCTCCTGCTTGATCTTGGCAATCAGTTGAGGGAGCAGAGGAAACGGTGGAAACACATAAGCCAGGTTGAAAGACCAGGGCGCTGCTAGAGCATCTATCAGCGTCGCCTTGGGGTCCCTGGACCTGGATCCGTAACAAGGAAGCTTGGCGTTCTGTCGCGATGCCATGAGATCCTGTTCTGGTTTGCCCCAGCGATGAATCACTTGTGCAAACACCTCCGGATGGAGTTCCCACTCCCCCGGATGAAAAGTCTGTCGACTTAGAAAATCCGCCTCCCAGTTCTCTACACCTGGGATATGGATAGCTGATAGGTGGCAGGAGTGTATCTCTGCCCAGTGAATTATCTTTGAGACTTCTAACATCGCTTGGGAACTTCTTGTTCCCCCTTGATGGTTGATGTAAGCCACAGTCGTGATGTTGTCCGACTGAAATCTGATGTACCTCAGAGTTGCTAACTGAGGCCAAGCCTGAAGAGCATTGAATATCGCTCTTAGCTCCAGAATATTTATTGGAAGGAGAGACTCCTCCTGAGTTCACAATCCCTGAGCCTTCAGGGAGTTCCAGACTGCACCCCAACCTAGAAGGCTGGCATCTGTTGTTACAATTGTCCAATCTGGCCTGCGAAAGGTCATACCTTTGGACAGATGGACCCGAGATAGCCACCAAAGAAGAGAGTTCCTGGTCACTTGGTCCAGATTCAGTTGAGGAGACAAATCTGTGTAATCCCCGTTCCACTGATTGAGCATGCATAGTTGCAGCGGTCTGAGATGTAAGCGTGCAAACGGCACTATGTCCATTGCCGCTACCATTAAGCCAATTACTTCCATACACTGAGCCACCGAAGGGCGCGGAATGGAATGAAGAACCCGGCAGGAATTTAGAAGCTTTGATAACCTGGACTCCCTCAGGTAAATTTTCATTTCTACAGAATCTATCAGAGTCCCTTGGAAGGAAACTCTTGTGAGTGGGGATAGAGAACTCTTTTCCTCGTTCACTTTCCACCCATGAGACCTCAGAAATGCCAGTACTATGTCTGTATGAGACCTGGCAATTTGGAAGTTTGACGCCTGTATCAGGTTGTCGTCTAAATAAGGGGCTACTGCTATGCCCTGCGGCCTTAGGACCGCCAGAAGTGACCCTAGGACCTTCGTGAAAATTCTTGGGGCTGTAGCTAATCCAAAGGGAAGAGCTACAAACTGGTAATGCCTGTCTAGAAAGGCAAACCTGAGAAACCGATGATGATCTTTGTGTATCGGAATGTGAAGGTAAGCATCCTTTAGATCCACTGTAGTCATATATTGACTCTCCTGGATCATAGGTAGGATGGTACGAATAGTTTCCATCTTGAATGATGGAACTCTGAGGAATTTGTTTAAGATCTTTAGATCCAAAATTGGTCTGAATGTTCCCTCTTTCTTGGGAACCACAAACAGATTTGAGTAAAAACCCTGTCCTTGTTCCTCCTTTGGAACAGGATGGATCACTCCCATAACTAGGAGGTCTCTTACACAGTGTAAGAGTGCCTCTCTCTTTATCTGGTTTGCAGATAATGGTGAAAGGTGAAATCTCCCTATGGGGGGAGAAGCTTTGAAGTCCAGAAGATACCCCTGGGATATAATTTCCAACGCCCAGGGATCCTTAACATCTCTTGCCCACACCTGGGCAAAGAGAGAAAGTCTGCCCCCCACTAGATCCGTTACGGGATAGGGGGCCGTTCCTTCATGCTGTCTTGGAGGCAGCAGCAGGTTTCTTAGCCTGCTTACCTTTGTTCCAGGTCTGGTTTGGCCTCCAGACGACCTTGGACTGAGCAACAGTTCCCTCTTGTCTTGCATTAGAGGAGGTTGATGCCGCACTTGCCTTGGAGTTACGAAAGGCACGAAAATTAGACTGTTTGGCCCTGGATTTGGACCTGTCCTGAGGAAGGGCATGACCTTTACCTCCAGTGATATCAGCAATAATCTCCTTCAAACCAGGCCTGAATAAGGTCTGCCCCTTGAAGGGAATGTTAAGCAGCTTAGACTTTGAAGTCACGTCAGCTGACCATGATGTGAGCCATAGCGCTCTGCGCGCTTGTATAGCAAAACCAGAATTCTTAGCCATTAGTTTAGTTAAATGAATAATGGCATCAGAAACAAAAGAATTGGCTAGCTTAAGTGCCCTAAGTTTGCCAAGTATGTCATCCAATGGAGTCGCTACCTGTAAGGCCTCTTCCAGAGACTCAAACCAGAACGCTGCAGCAGCAGTGACAGGGGCAATGCATGCAAGGGGCTGAAGGATAAAACCTTGTTGACAAAATATTTTCTTAAGGTAACCTTCTAATTTTTTATCCATTGGATCTGAAAAAGCACAACTGTCCTCGACAGGGATAGTAGTACGCTTTGCTAAAGTAGAAACTGCTCCCTCCACCTTAGGGACTGTTTGCCATAAGTCCCGTGTGGTGGCGTCTATAGGAAACATTTTTCTAAAAATAGGAGGGGGAGAGAACGGCACAACTGGTCTATCCCATTCCTTATTAATAATTTCTGTAAACCTTTTAGGTATTGGAAAAACATCAGTACACACCGGTACTGCAAAGTATTTATCCAGTCAACACAATTTCTCTGGCACTGCAATTGTGTCACAGTCATTCAGAGCAGCTAAAACCTCTTTAAGTAACAACCGGAGGTGTTCGAGCTTAAATTTAAATGTAGAAATATCAGAATCAGGGATTCTCCCTGAATCAGAAACATCACCCACAGACTGAAGTTCTCCTTCCTCAGCTTCAGCATATTGTGAGGCAGTATCAGACATGGTTCTAAAAGCGTCAGTATGCTCTGCATTTCGTCTAACCCCAGAGCTATCTCGCTTACCTCTAAGTTCAGGTAGTCTGGCTAATACCGCTGACAGTGTATTATCCATGACTGCCGCCATGTCTTGTAAAGTAAACGCTATGGGTGCCCTTGATGTACTTGGCGCCATTTGAGCGTGAGTCCCTTGAACGGGAGTCAAAGAATCTGACACGTGGGGAGAGTTAGTCGGCATAACTTCCCCCTCGCTAGATTCCTCTGGTGATACATTTTTTAAAGACATAATATGATCTTTATTGCTTAGAGTGAAGTCAGTACAATTGGTACACATTCTTAGAGGGGGTTCCACCATGGCCTTTAAAAATAATGAACAAGGAGTTTCCTCTATGTCAGACATGTTTATACAGACTAGCAATTAGACTAGCAAGCTTGGAAAACACTTTAATTCAAGTTAACAAGCAATATAAAAAAAACGTACTGTGTCTTTAAGAGAACAAATTTTGTCAAAATTTGAAAAAAACAGTGAAAAAAGGCAGTTACACAAACGAAATTTTTATAAGCTAACAGAGCATTGCACCCACTTGCAAATGGATGATTAACCCCTTAGTTCAAAAAACGGATCAAAAAAACGACATAGACGTTTTTTAACAGTCCCAGCAAAGTGCCACAGCTTTACTGTGCCTCCTACCTTCCCCAATAAACGTTTTTAGGCTCTTTAGAGATGTCCTGTAGCATGCAGGGAACTCCTGAGGAAAACTGGATGTCTCAGTCTGTAATTATAACTGCGCAAAAAAGCGTTAAAATAGGCCCCTCCCACTCATATTACAACAGTGGAAAGCCTCAGGAAACTGTTTCTAGGCAAAAATACAGCCAGCCATGTGGAAAAAATTAGGCCCCAATAAGTTTTATCACCAAGCATATATAAAAAACTATTAAACATGCCAGCAAACGTTTTATATAGCATATCTATAAGGGTATTACCCCTGGGAATAAGCATGATACTAGTCGTTATTAAATCACTGTATTCAGGCTTAACTTACATTTATCAGGAATCGGCAGCATTTTCTAGCATTTCCAATCCTAGAAAAAATCATAACTGCACATACCTGATAGCAGAATAAACTGCACGCCATTCTCCCTCTGAAGTTACCTCACTCCTCAGACATGTGTGAGAACAGCAATGGATCTTAGTTACAACCTGCTAAGATCATAGAAAACTCAGGCAGATTCTTCTTCTATCTCTGCCTGAGAAAGAATAGCACAACTCTGGTACTATTTAAAATAACAAACTTTTGATTGAAGTTAATAAACTAACTATTTTTCACCACTTTCCTCTTACTACCTCCATGCGCGTTGAGAGTTGCAAGAGAATGACTGGATATGGTAGTGAGGGGAGGAGCTATATAACAGCTTTGCTGTGGGTCCTCTTGCAACTTCCTGTTGGGAGTGAGAATATCCCATAAGTAATGGATGATCCGTGGACTGGATACACCTTACTAGAGAATTTGATGCCTGAAAAAAAATACCTGGCTCCTAGATTTTGGGTATATTTGTAAAGCACTGATCTAAATTTTGACTTTACTGTCCCCATAACCATGTTAAATATTTTTGTAAAAGCTGTCAACATTTATTTTTAGTACGGAAATTGTGTTTTTGTGAAGAAATGTAAAATGTATTATACAGTTGAGACTTAAAAGGGACTCTGCAAATCATGAGAGACAAGAAGCCATGATGGTTGTTTAAAAAATATGCCTATGCTTTGTCATCTCTCCCCCCCCCCCCATTAATGTAACACTCCCCCTGTATTTCTTTTTTATAACTAAATACTGCACAATTTTGCCAGCAGTATATTACCTCTGAATATGAGTTGTTTAATCATTTTATTGCAAATAAACACC
This sequence comes from Bombina bombina, assembly GCF_027579735.1. Lineage (NCBI taxonomy): Eukaryota > Metazoa > Chordata > Amphibia > Anura > Bombinatoridae > Bombina > Bombina bombina. Next base: position 116,140,567 of record NC_069508.1, on the reverse strand, counting down.
TTGTAATTACAAGACATAGCTGCTATAGAAAAAACTTATCAGTCAAATCTTAATGTTCTTAAAACAAATTAACATAATTTTTACTGCAGTTATTTTTCAGTAGCCACACTCAAGTATTTAGTCCACAGATAAAAAGGCTAGCTGCTGTCATAAAGTTTGTTTAAAGTGGATTGTTTTGCAGTTGTTTGATAAAAGCCAATTAAGGACAGACATGTAGCGGGGTTAAGAAGAGAAGAAATAGGTCCGTAACACCACTATACTATTGTGTGTGTATATACAAATGATAGCTCAGAATTGAGCGGTTATATCTGCATTTGATCCGACAGGCAGTCACAATAAGCACAATGTCTTGCAAGGGTAGACACTCACTGTAAGTAGACTTTTTTGACACAAAACGCAGTAAAATCTTTACTTACTGTAAGAAGCCCATTCAGCAGCAAATACGTCTTTAATTACATCAGTATCTAAAAGCACCCGTTCCCTGGATCGGTAGTTTCCTCTGCTCCTTATCTTCCTTCAGGTGGGCAGACCACTTACGCTCTCTGGGTCCTGACGCCTGCTGATTCTGTAATGAGCTCCTAGTACAGAAATACAAAAACATAGAGAGGCGCATGTGTGTATCAGTAGTAAATGGTGTGGGATAATTGCAGATAAACCCCTGTGTCAGGGTACTCACATTTCCCAGGAGCACTCAGACAGTGCTATTAGGTGCAGGCTGGATATTTTTACAGCAACCCAGCTTACTGTTCTGTCGAGTGCAAACACAAATGTGAATGCCCAGGAAAGCAGGATAGCAGGAGCTCAATTCAGGAATCACAAGAGCACACAGCTGCAAGGTTTCCAACAGCTTGTTACTTCCAGTGGAAGTGATTGGTAAAGGAAAGGCGAGGCAGGTTCCAGTTAAAAAGTTCAGCAACCAATTTATTATAAAACCATAAAAGCTATTTAAAAACAGGAACCAAAGCTAGGTGGGGTATAGTACAGACCCCCCTAAAAAATGCTACGCGTTTCTCAGCGTAGTGTATCATTTTATGATATGATCAATTTTATTTATTTTCACTATCATTATATTGCATTTAAAGGGCTATATTACCCCTACCCCAGCAACCTACCCCTTTAAGAGGGTTTAGAATTTGTGGGGTTAATTCCTTATATGGACCCACACTAGCATACCCATTAAATGATTATTTTCTGATTCAATATTAATTGTATAGTCAGGCCCTATAATGTTATTTTATTGTTAGTATCATATATCATTTATACACATTCAGATATATTTGGCAGATTAGCGACTATGTGCACATTGTATTTAGGATCACATGTCCACATTTGATTATCACGCTAGTTCACTATGTATAATATTTCTACACCATTTAGGGATCTTTATATCACCACCTTTTTGTTTATGAATTTAGCGTAGCTATCAACGCTTTCATATTTTACATTACACTTGTAGTCACGCCCCCATAATAGTCACGAGACCGGAAGTAAACAGGGTCTCTTAGCGTAAAGACTTAAAAACAAGACTCAGCACGAATGAATCTCAAAATCGGCAAGAAGATTCTTCTATATGTATTTGAAAGGTACATTACCATCCGTACAGTATGATAATTGTCACATATATTACTTCACATTGCACATTATTATTACGATCTTCAAAAGTGAAACATTGCACTTTTTTCACCTTGTAACATTGCACAAAGAATAAAAATTTATATAATACATGATTCACTGAGAGGATACCGATACCATTAGAGTGTCAGGTCAGTCTAATTTATTTGATTTGATTTTATTTTCCTTTGAATCTCAGTTGATCAAACTTTTCTTAGCAATGACACAAAATGACTATTACTTTATATTTACACTTTATTCTTGTAACACTACCTAGTAGCGAATCACTGTATTTACACATTCAAGAGTTTACAAATATATTTGATCACAATGAAGCCTTTAAGATAAATATTTTATACACAATAGTTAGACCTATTTTTATACTTTGGATAAGAATGTGTCCCAAACAAAGGGTTAATTTGAAGAGACCACTCACTTGTGTGTGAGGGTGGTTCTCAGGTGTTTTTTCTGTTCATTCTGATTGGTAAAGGTTTAGTAAAGCATGTATTTAAAGGCTAAACATAGCCCTATTTCTCCAACATAGGTGTGTCCGGTCCACGGCGTCATCCTTACTTGTGGGATATTCTCTTCCCCAACAGGAAATGGCAAAGAGCCCAGCAAAGCTGGTCACATGATCCCTCCTAGGCTCCGCCTACCCCAGTCATTCTCTTTGCCGTTGTACAGGCAACATCTCCACGGAGATGGCTTAGAGTTTTTTAGTGTTTAACTGTAGTTTTTCATTATTCAATCAAGAGTTTGTTATTTTCAAATAGTGCTGGTACGTACTATTTACTCAGAAACAGAAAAGAGATGAAGAATTCTGTTTGTATGAGGAAAATGATTTTAGCAACCGTAACTAAAATCCATGGCTGTTCCACACAGGACTGTTGAGAGCAATTAACTTCAGTTGGGGGAACAGTTTGCAGTCCTTTGCTGCTTGAGGTATGACACATTCTAACAAGACGATGTAATGCTGGAAGCTGTCATTTTCCCTATGGGATCCGGTAAGCCATGTTTATTACGATTGTAAATAAGGGCTTCACAAGGGCTTATTTAGACTGTAGACCTTTTTTGGGCTAAATCGATTGATATTAACACTTATTTAGCCTCGAGGAATCATTTATTCTGGGTATTTTGATATAATAATATCGGCAGGCACTGTTTTAGACACCTTATTCTTTAGGGGCTTTCCCAAAGCATAGGCAGAGTCTCATTTTCGCGCCGGTGTTGCGCACTTGTTTTTGAGAGGCATGGCATGCAGTCGCATGTGAGAGGAGCTCTGATACTTATAAAGGACTTCTGAAGGCGTCATTTGGTATCGTATTCCCCTTTGGGTTTGGTTGGGTCTCAGCAAAGCAGATACCAGGGACTGTAAAGGGGTTAAAGCTTAAAACGGCTCCGGTTCCGTTATTTTAAGGGTTAAAGCTTCCAAAATTGGTGTGCAATATTTTCAAGGCTTTAAGACACTGTGGTGAAAGTTTGGTGAATTTTGAACAATTCCTTCATGTTTTTTCGCAATTGCAGTAATAAAGTGTGTTCAGTTTAAAATTTAAAGTGACAGTAACGGTTTTATTTCAAAACGTTTTTTGTACTTTCTTATCAAGTTTATGCCTGTTTAACATGTCTGAACTACCAGATAGACTGTGTTCTGAATGTAGGGAAGCCAGAATTCCTATTCATTTAAATAAATGTGATTTATGTGATAATGACAATGATGCCCAAGATGATTCCTCAAGTGAGGGGAGTAAGCATGGTACTGCATCATTCCCTCCTTCGTCTACACGAGTCTTGCCCACTCAGGAGGACCCTAGTACATCTAGCGCGCCAATACTCCTTACTATGCAACAATTAACGGCTGTAATGGATAATTCTGTCAAAAACATTTTAGCCAAAATGAACCCTTGTCAGCGTAAGCGTGGATGCTCTGTTTTAGTTACTGAAGAGCATGACGACGCTGATATTAATATCTCTGAAGGGCCCCTAACCCAATCTGAGGGGGCCAGGGAGGTTTTGTCTGAGGGAGAAATTACTGATTTAGGGAACATTTCTCAGCAGGCTGAATCTGATGTGATTACTTTTAAATTTAAATTGGAACATCTCCGCATTTTGCTTAAGGAGGTATTATCCACTCTGGATGATTGTGAAAATTTGGTCATCCCAGAGAAACTATGTAAAATGGACAAGTTCCTTGAGGTGCCGGGGCTCCCAGAAGCTTTTCCTATACCCAAGCGGGTGGCGGACATTGTTAATAAAGAATGGGAAAGGCCCGGTATTCCTTTCGTCCCTCCCCCCATATTTAAAAAATTGTTTCCTATGGTCGACCCCAGAAAGGACTTATGGCAGTCAGTCCCCAAGGTCGAGGGAGCGGTTTCTACTTTAAACAAACGCACCACTATTCCCATAGAGGATAGTTGTGCTTTCAAAGATCCTATGGATAAAAAATTAGAAGGTTTGCTTAAAAAGATGTTTGTTCAGCAGGGTTACCTTCTACAACCCATTTCATGCATTGTCCCTGTCACTACAGCCGCATATTTCTGGTTTGATGAACTGATTAAGGTGCTCGATAGTGACTCGCCTCCTTATGAGGAGATTATGGACAGAGTCAATGCTCTCAAATTGGCTAATTCTTTCACTCTAGACGCCTCTTTGCAATTGGCTAAGTTAGCGGCTAAGAATTCTGGGTTTGCTATTGTGGCGCGCAGAGCGCTTTGGTTGAAATCTTGGTCGGCTGATGCGTCTTCCAAGAACAAGCTACTAAACATTCCTTTCAAGGGGAAAACGCTGTTTGGTCCTGACTTGAAAGAGATTATCTCTGATATCTCTGGGGGTAAGGGCCATGCCCTTCCTCAGGATCGGCCTTTCAAGGCAAAAAATAGACCTAATTTTCGTCCCTTTCGTAAAAACGGACCAGCCCAAGGTGCTACGTCCTCTAAGCAAGAGGGTAATACTTCTCAGGCCAAGCCAGCTTGGAGACCAATGCAAGGCTGGAACAAGGGAAAGCAGGCCAAGAAACCTGCCACTGCTACCAAGACAGCATGAAATATTGGCCCCCGATCCGGGACCGGATCTGGTGGGGGGCAGACTCTCTCTCTTCGCTCAGGCTTGGGCAAGAGATGTTCTGGATCCTTGGGCGCTAGAAATAGTCTCCCAGGGTTATCTTCTGGAATTCAAGGGACTTCCCCCAAGGGGGAGGTTCCACAGATCTCAGTTGTCTTCAGACCACATAAAAAGACAGGCGTTCTTACATTGTGTAGAAGACCTGTTAAAAATGGGAGTGATTCATCCTGTTCCATTGAGAGAACAAGGGATGGGGTTCTACTCCAATCTGTTCATAGTTCCCAAAAAAGAGGGAACGTTCAGACCAATCCTAGATCTCAAGATCTTAAACAAATTTCTCAAGGTCCCATCGTTCAAGATGGAAACCATTCGAACTATCCTTCCTTCCATCCAGGAAGGTCAATTCATGACCACGGTGGATTTAAAGGATGCGTATCTACATATTCCTATCCACAAGGAACATCATCGGTTCCTAAGGTTTGCATTCCTGGACAAACATTACCAGTTCGTGGCGCTTCCTTTCGGATTAGCCACTGCTCCAAGGATTTTCACAAAGGTACTAGGGTCCCTTCTAGCGGTGCTAAGACCAAGGGGCATTGCAGTAGTACCTTACCTGGACGACATTCTGATTCAAGCGTCGTCCCTCCCTCGAGCAAAGGCTCACACGGACATCGTCCTGGCCTTTCTCAGATCGCACGGCTGGAAAGTGAACGTGGAAAAGAGTTCTCTATCCCCGTCAACAAGGGTTCCCTTCTTGGGAACAATTATAGACTCCTCAGAAATGAGGATTTTTCTAACAGAGGCCAGAAAGACAAAACTTCTGGACTCTTGTCGAATTCTTCATTCCGTTCCTCTTCCTTCCGTAGCTCAGTGCATGGAAGTGATCGGGTTGATGGTAGCGGCAATGGACATAGTTCCTTTTGCGCGCATTCATCTAAGACCATTACAACTGTGCATGCTCAGTCAGTGGAATGGGGACTATACAGACTTGTCTCCAAAGATACAAGTAAACCAGAGGACCAGAGACTCACTCCGTTGGTGGCTGTCCCTGGACAACCTGTCACGAGGGATGACATTCCGCAGACCAGAGTGGGTCATTGTCACGACCGACGCCAGTCTGATGGGCTGGGGCGCGGTCTGGGGATCCCTGAAAGCTCAGGGTCTTTGGTCTCGAGAAGAATCTCTTCTACCGATAAATATTCTGGAACTGAGAGCGATATTCAATGCTCTCAAGGCTTGGCCTCAGCTAGCGAGGACCAAGTTCATACGGTTTCAATCAGACAACATGACGACTGTTGCGTACATCAACCATCAGGGGGGAACAAGGAGTTCCCTAGCGATGGAAGAAGTGACCAAGATTATTCTATGGGCGGAGTCTCACTCCTGCCACCTGTCTGCTATCCACATCCCGGGAGTGGAAAATTGGGAAGCGGATTTTCTGAGTCGTCAGACATTGCATCCGGGGGAGTGGGAACTCCATCCGGAAATCTTTGCCCAAGTCACTCAACTATGGGGCATTCCAGACATGGATCTGATGGCCTCTCGTCAGAACTTCAAAGTTCCTTGCTACGGGTCCAGATCCAGGGATCCCAAGGCGGCTCTAGTGGATGCACTAGTAGCACCTTGGACCTTCAAACTAGCTTATGTGTTCCCGCCGTTTCCTCTCATCCCCAGGCTGGTAGCCAGGATCAATCAGGAGAGGGCGTCGGTGATCTTGATAGCTCCTGCGTGGCCACGCAGGACTTGGTATGCAGATCTGGTGAATATGTCATCGGCTCCACCTTGGAAGCTACCTTTGAGACGAGACCTTCTTGTTCAGGGTCCGTTCGAACATCCGAATCTGGTTTCACTCCAGCTGACTGCTTGGAGATTGAACGCTTGATTTTATCGAAGCGAGGTTTCTCAGATTCTGTTATCGATACTCTTGTTCAGGCCAGAAAGCCTGTAACTAGAAAGATTTACCACAAAATTTGGAAAAAATATATCTGTTGGTGTGAATCTAAAGGATTCCCTTGGGACAAGGTTAAGATTCCTAGGATTCTATCCTTCCTTCAAGAAGGATTGGAAAAAGGATTATCGGCAAGTTCCCTGAAGGGACAGATTTCTGCCTTGTCGGTGTTACTTCACAAAAAACTGGCAGCTGTGCCAGATGTTCAAGCCTTTGTTCAGGCTCTGGTTAGAATCAAGCCTGTTTACAAACCTTTGACTCCTCCTTGGAGTCTCAATTTAGTTCTTTCAGTTCTTCAGGGGGTTCCGTTTGAACCCTTACATTCCGTTGATATTAAGTTATTATCTTGGAAAGTTTTGTTTTTAGTTGCAATTTCTTCTGCTAGAAGAGTTTCAGAATTATCTGCTCTGCAGTGTTCTCCTCCTTATCTGGTGTTCCATGCAGATAAGGTGGTTTTACGTACTAAACCTGGTTTTCTTCCAAAAGTTGTTTCTAACAAAAACATTAACCAGGAGATTATCGTACCTTCTCTGTGTCCGAAACCAGTTTCAAAGAAGGAACGCTTGTTGCACAATTTGGATGTTGTTCGCGCTCTAAAATTCTATTTAGATGCTACAAAGGATTTTAGACAAACATCTTCCTTGTTTGTTGTTTATTCAGGTAAAAGGAGAGGTCAAAAAGCAACTTCTACCTCTCTCTCTTTTTGGATTAAAAGCATCATCAGATTGGCTTACGAGACTGCCGGACGGCAGCCTCCCGAAAGAATCACAGCTCATTCCACTAGGGCTGTGGCTTCCACATGGGCCTTCAAGAACGAGGCTTCTGTTGATCAGATATGTAGGGCAGCGACTTGGTCTTCACTGCACACTTTTACCAAATTTTACAAGTTTGATACTTTTGCTTCTTCTGAGGCTATTTTTGGGAGAAAGGTTTTGCAAGCCGTGGTGCCTTCCATTTAGGTGACCTGATTTGCTCCCTCCCTTCATCCGTGTCCTAAAGCTTTGGTATTGGTTCCCACAAGTAAGGATGACGCCGTGGACCGGACACACCTATGTTGGAGAAAACAGAATTTATGTTTACCTGATAAATTTCTTTCTCCAACGGTGTGTCCGGTCCACGGCCCGCCCTGGTTTTTTAATCAGGTCTGATAATTTATTTTCTTTAACTACAGTCACCACGGTACCATATGGTTTCTCCTATGCTATTATTCCTCCTTAACGTCGGTCGAATGACTGGGGTAGGCGGAGCCTAGGAGGGATCATGTGACCAGCTTTGCTGGGCTCTTTGCCATTTCCTGTTGGGGAAGAGAATATCCCACAAGTAAGGATGACGCCGTGGACCGGACACACCGTTGGAGAAAGAAATTTATCAGGTAAACATAAATTCTGTTTTTGTATGCCTGATGAAACAACGTTTGAAGCGCTGAGAAACGCGTAGTATTTTTTAGGGGGGTCTGTACTATACTCCACCTAGCTTTGGTTCCTGTTTTTAAATAGCTTTTATGGTTTTATAATAAATTGGTTGCTGAACCTTTTTAACTGGAACCTGCCTCGCCTATCCTTTACCAATCACTTCCACTGGAAGTAACAAGCTATTGGAAACCTTGCAGCTGTGTGCTCTTGTGATTCCTGAATTGAGCTCCTGCTATCCTGCTTTCCTGGGCATTCACATTTGTGTTTGCACTCGACAGAACAGTAAGCTGGGTTGCTGTAAAAATATCCAGCCTGCACCTAATAGCACTGTCTGAGTGCTCCTGGGAAATGTGAGTACCCTGACACAGGGGTTTATCTGCAATTATCCCACACCATTTACTACTGATACACACATGCGCCTCTCTATGTTTTTGTATTTCTGTACTAGATTATCTGTCACCAAGGTGTAAAGAGAGTGCTGCACTTATTTGAATTCTCAGAGATATTCTCCAATTGGAAGAGAAGTTTGAAATAACCCTTGGATACTTCAGACATCATATGTGTTGGGACTATGCTGTTTATATTTGAGGTTTGCATAAATTTAATTAGTGGGTGTTTACCCATTGATTGGAAAGTTGATTTCCTTTTTATAGACGTTTTATCATTTAACCTAATTTTATATGCACTCATTACCAACTGAATAATTTGACAATCGTTTATATTTTTATATTTCTTTATTGAGTTATTGTATTGATATTCTATTCATTCCTTATATATATATATATATATATATATATATATATATATATTCTTTTGATTAGCGCTCTCTATTGGAAGAGATTGTATTGATTTCTTCTGTGCAATTTGTAATGAGCTCCATAGCTGCAATCCTCTCATTTGTCAGTCAAATGCTTCCAACCAATACCCTGCAGGATGCTCCATCCAATCGTGCTCACTTACGGCCATCCTGCATTGAAAATCAAGAATTCCAAGAAGCACCGAAGTAGGAGTATAAAACGTAACTTTTTAGCACAAATAAAAACGGTGTATGCCGTTAAACCCCTGGGGGTAAAAACAGTGGAATGTATGCAGATAAAGAATCAGGAATTTTTTTTTGGTGTGCTAATTAATCATATATATATATTTTATTGAGGTTCATTTCAAGGCATACAACATTGTAGAAATAATGCTTATGTCACATAGAACAGAATAATTTTACAGGAGATAGATACAACGGAAATGTATAAATGGAAGTCCGTTAGAGAGAAGCATATCATGCAATCTGTATACTAGTAGTATGCCAAGCTGTGTGGAAACCTCCAAAATGACAAAAAGAGGCCTCTCTTGGACCTCTGAAATTAAGCTGAAATTTCAAGAAAACAGGAGGAATTATCAAGCACAAAAGACCATTTTTGGATCTCGTTTGAGAAACCTCATTGTTATGATTGTAAGAGCCTTCTAAACAGGCTTAAGATGCCACTCTTGGGCCTCGTTTATTAAAAGGGTAAGTATTATAGCAGAAGGCATCTAGGTGTGACAAGACCACTCACGGGTCTCGGATGCTAAACTTTTATTATGAGAATTTATATTATTATAGCAAATTTCTTGGACATATGGAAAATAGATACAAATACAGGACCTGTGGAGAAAATATTAAACCAAGATAGGTGTTGGCTATGGAGAAAACTAAAAAGTGTCAACCAATACTTTGGATGTTTTTGAGAAGACTACATGAAACATATAGAAGTTCTCTAGTGGAAAGTGCTGTAAACCAAGATATAAGTTTATATATATAAAAAAATAATTCTAAAGTATACCTCAAAGCCACAATTCTATAGGGGGCTTATAGAGGGAAGACTATAGATATGATATATCTAATTAGGAGCGTACTAAAAGGGATTGTACTCAGAGAGGATAATGATGATAGATGGATATACAGCCATAGTTTTATTATTATAGAGCCTATTGTAAGTTTAATGTGTATTACGACGGTTTGCGTCCCCAAGGCAGGGACATGACTATATACATGTCCCGCCGCGGGCAGCAAGACATGATATAGTGACCGAAAGACACTGCTCAAGTAACTTAGAGTGAGGTGGGCAAGCTCTCATTTCAAATCTACTTGTGTAGGCGCATATATTTGCTTGGTTGTGTAGCAAGTTAGCTATGGCATTAAACTAGGGATGAGGACATAGTATAGACATTCTTACAATTCAATTCTCCCTAAGTACAATACAATAAAGAAGCATACATTTACTTTTACAATCCAGTGTATACCAAACATATTCTGAAGTATGTGTGTTAGTATAAAGTCTGCCAAACTTAACTGTTGAAATAAACAAACTAGACACCAAGTGTCATAAACTTTAAACTTGTGGTAAACATCTCAGAAAGATTTTACATAAGTTCGGCAACGGCCAAACTGTATATTACCTTCAGTCAACAGTCCCCAAAGTCAGCTGAGTATAAAAGATCAGACTATTAGGTCATCATCGCGAAAAAATGATTATACCCATACTCAATATATATTCTTTGAATTGTAACGTTAAAGGACAATGCCATCATAATGATATATTAGTGGTCTCACTAGCCTATCCCACTCCAGTCTGCTTATGAGGCTGACCGAACTGCTCACTTTTAGGTGATAAGAGCATAGGGTGATTTTTTTTTGTATGAGAACAATGTCCCTCTGTGTTGCATGAAATGTGCCGAGGAAGCTGCGGTGCCAGAGCGGTAGAAGGCTAGGGCTCTGCACTATAATTCTGAGGCTGTGAAATTGTACCAAAGAATTCAGGGGATCTGAAAGGGTGATGACAAGAGTCTCCGCCAGCAGAGACCCTGTATAATCGTGGCTATTTTTCTGTTGATCATTCCCATCCACTCGTAGCTGGAGCATAAGGAGAGAGTCCCAAGAGGGCAGTGATCAGACAGGTAGGTTGAGGGGCCAGCAGTGTGTATCCACTGCTAAGTTCCGCTGCACAGCTTCTACTTCAATGGCCTCTGTAGCAAAAATAGGAGCTGTCTTCTATGGGATCACAGAAGGATCCACAAAGTCTATCATCACTTTGTTGTAGCTAGACGGAGATTCCAAGATCACACTCTTCATAGGTTCAGCTTTGGTGTATGCTTCCAAGTCAGCTTCATAGTTTAATTTGAAGGGTAGCGGTTGCCTCAGTCTCCTGTCATGGGCATCTCTATGGTTCGTGTCTGATTTGTGAAGCACAGGAGGGTAGCCATTAAGATCTCGGTAAGTGCGGCGTGATGTGAAATCAGCAACTTGTTAATCTCCAATAAGATTTGGTTTGCCATCTCCATAGGAAACTGTAGTCCTTATTTGCAGCAAGCGTTGAAGATAAGATATAGTATGACACACTATGTGCCGTGTAACGACAGGGCCCAAGGGTGGCCTGTCAGGGGTTGTGATTACTGCCTTGATGTTAAAACGTCTCCGAGCACTGATGCCAGCAGCAATTCTATTAATAAAGAGCTTATTTTGTGCCCCATCTATGAGAGAGTTCAGTTCTGTTAATTGCTCGTTTGGATGGTTCTGTCATAAGGTGATGTTTAAGGGTTTTTGTTGAAAAGCTGGAGCAGCATGCAGAGATGCGTCCTATCATGGGCGCTGGCCGGAAGTCCCCCCCCCTAATTAATCATATTTAAATTTTATACTCCTACTTCAGTGCTTTTTTGGAATTCTGAATTTTCAATGTAGCAGAATTAGCCTTTAGAAGTCGGCAAGTGCATTCCAAGTTCTGAGAAATAGAAATTGCTACATTTTCAGAGCTACAATACATGAAAAGGGGTAAAAATAAATGACAATATATTGCAAAATTGTTTCACTATGCATAACTAAACATTTTGTGCAAAAATATCAAGGTGTTTATTGTTCTTTTTAATTATCAAGGTTTGCAGATATTTGCTCCTATTTATGAAGTTGGCCTAGTAGCTGTGGTGGTCATTTTGATGCATTATTGCTAATTTGGCCTCTACTTCTTAACTGGTTCGGAACCTGAGAGGGCTGCACACACAAATTACATGTGTAATCTTAAATTCTGTCAGCGGATGCTGATCCAGAGACCCTGAGTGCGTGTGGACAAGGTTCTCCACACGAGAAGCTTTTCCTGCTTGGGTCTTCTTGAATGGGGCTATTGTATAAATTACAAAGTTTTAGGGGACACGTGCATTATCATATATCTGTTGGCTCAAATAGCTTGTGCAATTTAGTACTCAAAAAAAGTACACACAGTTAATGCTTACATTTCTCTGCCTTACTTTGTTTGGAAATGAGCAATCTTGGTTAGCAGCACCACCTAATGGCAGTTAAGAGTATTATTATTTTGTTTAGTTCAATAGTTTCCAGCCTCTTCAGCAATTGTTTTACCAAAGACCAGCACTGTAAATTTAGCTTGTGCTCTATTCTAAGTAATCACTCTGTGGAATGCTGCAGGATCAGAGACATTTTCACCATACTTAGACAGTATTTTGCAATGTTTTATTTTTATTAATTAAAAATAAATAACTGTTGATTTTTAAAATTTTGTTTGAGTTCATTAGTTTAAAGGGACGATCACCTCAATTCTTGTGCTACATGATTGATTGATATGTCAATTAACAAAACCCAGTGATATAGATTGCTGATCCTTATGGTGGAATTTAGAGTTACTTATTTATTGTAATAAAGACTGTATTCATGAAAATAAAGTATTATAAGTTAACATTGACAGGATTATATGAAAGATTCATCATAATCAGGACTGGAATTTATCATTTATACCCTAGTTCTAGTACTAGTAAGAAATTGTAGTCTATATATATATATATATATATATATATATATATATATATATATATATATATATATATATATATATATATATATATATATATATATATATATATATATAGAATATAGGATTGGAATGTTTCTTATCTGACAAACTATGGTGGAACTTTTCCAGCGCCAAGTATAGTAATATAGTTTATTAATTTATGGGGCATGAAACTCAAAATGTTTCTTTCATTGTTTAGATTGAGCTTACACATTTCCAATTTATTCTGGTTCATTCTTTTGGTACCCTTTGTACCTATGCCTGCTTTAAACAAAGCATACCAAGCAAACAAAGCAAATTATGTAATAGAAGTAAATTGGAAAGTTGTTTAAAAATTGTATGCTCTAATTGAATAGCAAAGTTTAGTTTTGACTTTAAAGGGACAGTATACACTCATTTTCATATAACTGCATGTAATAGACACTACTATAAAGAATAATATGCACAGATACTGATATAAAAATCCAGTATAAAACTGTTTAAAAACTTACTTAGAAGCTCTGTTTGGCTCTGTTGAAAAGGTAGTTGGAAAGCCCACTGCAAGTGGCAAATAAGACACTCCCCCCCTCCCCCTTCTTTTGCATATGAAAAGACCCTTTACACAAACAGGAGCAAGCTGGAGTAGGTAGTCGAGCGTATTCACATAAAACTTTGGGGCTTGGTTAGGAGTCTGAAAATCAGAGCAATGTTACTTAAAAATAAGCAAAACTATACATTAATTTAAAAAAAAAAACTTTATGGGCTATATAAATAGATTATCTACAAAACATTTATGCAAAGAAAAAATGAGTGTATAATGTCCCTTTAAGATGACAAAACAGATATGTCAGGTCACAGCAATCTCTATATACTGGAGTTCCTGGACTATATCTTTAAGAAGCGCCTACCAAAGTACTGTATATAAAAAAAATATCAAAGAATAAAATAAAATTAAAACTAGCAATATTAAAATACAATTATAAGTAATACATCAATGGCAACATATGTAATACAACATATGATATATATTAATAGCTATATTCACCTTAGATTTATGTCTTGGGCATTTGCGGTTAATTTTCTGCGTTTGCCAAAATATTTGTGATATAATCAGCTTACTATAGCATTTATCTATCCAATACAGTTACATTTTAGCTTTTTTAGCGCTACCTAGTTCTTTATTTTGTATCGACTTCATATGTTAAGGATTTGAGAGATCTTAGTGTCTAGTTTGGAGTGTGTGTAACAGTTTTATTTTGACGCAGGTTTTCTCTCCCTTTTTTTGTCTTATAATACAATCAATGGCAACATATAAGTAGCATACTATGTGATAATGCACAAAAAGAAACAATGTGTGTGAAGGTACACACAAGCATATAAATGGACACAGTCCAATTATTCACCAGATCTCTCCTCAGGCCAGTGGGGAAAAGGGGAGATTTTTTTTTTCTCCAGCAGACAGTGAAATACCTGAAGCGAGGCCGCTCTTCTATAATGTCCCGCCAGACAATTCCTAAAGCACTATAATACAAAAAGTAGAATGCGCCTCATGGTAAAGATCAGCAAAAAACAGAGCAAGCGTGCTCAACCGGCAAGCCGGATCCTCTGAGTCATCCAGCAAACTCACAACCAGCACCACAGCAGGAACAATCCTCATCTAACGATCCCAGGGCTCAAAGGAAAACCGATATGCAGGGCAATCAATAGACCAATGGAACACAGGAGGACTTCACCGGTACCATCTCATTATAGTGTATAAGCTATGGATACTTCCCATGACGTGATATCACATATGGAGGCGCTTTCTACTTTTTGTATTATAGTTTTGACTTTACTATCTCTTTAAGACAGTACATGGGAGCTTACGCAATTTCTCATTGATACGGTTTTACAAATTATAACATGAGGAACATATAATTGTGATACTATAATCATTTGTTGGTATGAATTCTTCTTAAAGGGACAGTATATTGTAAAATAGTTTTCACCTAAATGTTTCAGTTGACTTGTGATACCAGCTGCAGATTAGAAATGTGTAGGGAATTGCAAAGGCTTTCTTATCTTATTTCTGTATGAGATAAACACTTTAGTACTTCCAGGGCGGATTTAATTTAAATCACAAATCCGCAAGACTTCTTGCTGGTGGCTGTCATCTTAATATTTACACCCAGATAGGTTTCATTTTTAGAATATAGCTTAACAGATTAGTTTTACAGTTATACCAGAAAATTATGGATTTTGTTTTCCTTAACTCTCTTGAGCATTTATAATTTTTTTACAAAATATTGCATAATTAAAAAAAAAATAAAAAAAAAAAAAATGTAAATCCCATGAAAAAAATGTTTTTGTTTTTTTATTTGAAAACTGAAATGGTCATCCAGTCCTTGAAATATATTGACCCAACTGGCTTTTTCTTTGTATTTTACAATAGAATGTTGAAGAAATGTAAGTAGTGCTACAATATAAAGAACCCTTCTATTGAACACACACATATCTGGCATCCCCTTGCAGATTTTATAGTCAAGATATCTGACTCTGCAGTTCTTACTTAGACTTTCCCTTGAAGAATGGCTTTTGCAGGGCAAGATTTATGTGCGACAGATTCCTTAAATAAAGTATGATTATAGAAACATAACATTTTAAGTGCCAAAACAATTGTGTAAAATAAAAGTAATAAGGATATAGTCCTTTAATACTGCAGGGTGAGATTTCTTCCAGATTCTTTAGGGTGCTGGGTTAATCCTGGAAATAGACCTCAGGTGAAAAAGGAAAACCGACGATAGTGAAGTCTGTTTTAACAAAGCAATATTTGTATGAGTGGTCAGGTACTATAACTAGGCTCTTAGTGGTTAGGCAGGTAGGTATCGGGCCCCTCGGCACTCCCTCTTGTTGTATTGTCTTCCATTTATGCAGATAAATAACACAGAAAACAGACAATAGTGAAGACCGTTTTTGCAAAGGGGAATATAGTCTTAATTGACTGGTACTCACACAGGTGATATATATATTCATCACTTAGTGATTTAGCATATAGGTATTCTGTCCCTTTAAGGATTAATGGAAGACATATACCAAAGATATTGGGATATACGATACAAACTCTCCCTCTACATAGAGTCCTACTGATTTTAGGTCCACCGTTTCATCTTTCCAATACTGTACTTGATAAATATGCAACCTCTCTCCAGCTTCTCCTGTCTCATTGGTTCTTATGTCAGCTTTGCAGCCGATTCCTTATCTCTCGTGCTTTGGTGAATAAGCAGTATGTTTCTGTATTGTTGAAACTCTTGTTTACCTTTGTGTCACTGTTGCATTATCGGTTTGTTACAGCAGATGACAGCAGAGTTCATCATTGATCTGCAGTTGTACTCTGGTTTTATCATTCTAAGTGGTTTTTATATTACTATTTTTAGTAACGGCTTACACACTGTCTGGCAGAATATACTTTAATCCTGAATTGAGAACAAATGCTGTCCTTCCAGATTAAATTTGAATTTGATGTGGCTTGTTTTTCGTTTACAATGTCTTTTTTTAATTGACAGTTTTTTTTTGTTTTTTTTTATCTCTAATTTTATAACTTACAGAGCAAATTGTAGAAATATTATAACTGGGTCAACTGGTGGTATAGTGAAAGCCTTCCAGAAGAAGGTAGCAGGCACAATAAATAGTTGTGTAAATAGATATCAAGACTGACTGTGATATATTATTATTATCATTTATTTGTATAGCGCCGCCAAATTCCGTAGAAATCATCATGAGAATTTTAAATAAATCTCACCTTTTTTGATAGCATAATGGACAGACCTTTGGTTAGCAAATGCCTTTCTTACCTGATTTGATATTTTAATGCTTTAAAACGACATTCAGAAGTAAAAATGACATGTTCTCATTTAGTAGATCATGTTTTTGCATTACTGATCCTCGTTTGCAATGTGTTTTACATATGCGTTTAAGCCCTTTGCAAAGATTAAAGTTTGTACAGGAGTCACAAATAAGTATTGCAACTCCAGACTAGTAGTTGTGGCTGAAATCTGCATTGCAGGCCCTTGCAAAGCAGCTAAACACAAAGGTAGAGGTTACTTACAGTCTATCAACGATATGCTCCCGAATTATTATTTTTTTTGCTCTCCGACCAAATTACTAGCAGAGTTTGAGTGATCACAATGCTACATTGTTGGGTTTGTTAAAGTGAAGGTAAACTTTGATGAATGAAAGCCCGTTTAAAAATAAAAAATACTATTAAAAACAGGGGCACTTTCATTCATCAAAGTTTAGAAAGCAGCCGTTTTGATTAAAAACGTACCTTTATTTTTTTTTCAGCCAGAGCAGCTTCCCCCACACTGAGATCCTCTCTTCACACGTCATCAATGACTAATCCAGCTTCCTCCAATCACGGCATGGCCTCAGGCAATGACTACCCTGGGGGGAAAGCCTTGATTGGAGGAAGCTGGATTAGTCATTGTTGACGTGTGAAGAGAGGATCTCTGGGTGAGGGAAGCTGCTGGCTGTGAAAAAAACCCAAAGGTAAGTTTTTAATCAAAACGGCTGCTTTCTAAAACTTTGAATGAAAGTTTCCCTGTTTTTAATAGTATTTTTAAAAAACGGGCTTTCATCAAAGTTTACCTTCACTTTAAGTCTGCCATTGCAAAAGAGTTTTAAACCGGAAAGCTGTTAAAGGGACACTCAGGTCAAATTAAACTTTCATGATTCAGATACAGCATGTAATTTTAAACAACTTTCCAATTTACTTCCATTAAAAAAAAAAAAAATTTGCACAGTCTTTTATATTTACACTTTTTGAGTCACCAGCTCCTACTGAGCATGTGCAAAGATTCACAGACTATACGTATATGCATTTGTGATTGGCTGATTGCTATCACATGATACAGGGGGAGTGGAAATAGACATCACTTTGACATTTGTTAGAAAAAAATCTACTAATTTGAAATTCAGAGTAAATGCTATTGTATTGTCTTGTTATCTTGCATTTGTTGTTTATGCAAATCTACTGTGTTTACTCGTCCTTTAAAAAGGACTTTCTGTGTGTAAAATACATCTTTCTTCTGTTAAGTGTGATCAGTCCACGGGTCATCATTACTTCTGGGATATTACTCCTCCCCAACAGGAAGTGCAAGAGGATTCACCGAGCAGAGCTGCATATAGCTCCTCCCCTCTACGTCACTCCCAGTCATTCTCTTGCACCCAACGACTAGATAGGATGTGTGAGAGGACTATGGTGATTATACTTAGTTTTATATCTTCAATCAAAAGTTTGTTATTTTAAAATAGCACCGGAGTGTGTTATTACCTCTCTGGCAGAGTTTGAAGAAGAATCTACCAGAGTTTTACTATGATTTTAGCCGGAGTAGTTAAGATCATATTGCTGTTTCTCGGCCATCTGAGGAGAGGTAAACTTCAGATCAGGGGACAGCGGGCAGATGAATCTGCATAGAGGTATGTAGCAGCTTTTATTTTCTGACAATGGAATTGATGAGAAAATCCTGCCATACCGATATAATGTCATGTATGTATACTTTACACTTCAGTATTCTGGGGAATGGTACTTCACTAGAATTACACTGTAAAAAGTACATAAAGCTTTTTAATAAATAAGAAATTATGTTTAACGTTTTTGCTGGAATGTAAAATCGTTTTCATTTGCTGAGGTACTGAGTGAATAAATGTTTGGGCACTATTTTTCCACTTGGCAGTTGCTTAATCTTTTTTCTGACAGTTTCTGTTCTCTCTCACTGCTGTGTGTGAGGGGGAGGGGCCGTTTTTTGGCGCTTTTGCTACGCATCAGAAATTTCAGTCAGCAGTTCATTGTATTTCCTGCATGATCCGGTTCATATCTACAGAACTCAGGGGTCTTCAAAACTTATTTTGAGGGAGGTAATTTCTCTCAGCAGAGCTGTGAGAGTATAGTTGACTGAGATAAAAAACGTTTATTCTGTAATTTTTTCCTGTTTTCAGAATTAGTTGTCTTTTGCTAATGGGATTAAACCTTTGCTAAAGTTGTGTTGTTTACAAGGATTGAGGCTATAACTGTTTCAATTTATTAATTTTCAACTGTCATAAATCTTCTGTGCTTCTTAAAGGCACAGTACGTTTTTAATAATATTCTAATAGAATTGTATTCCAAGTTGCAAGTTTATTTGCTAGTGTGTTAAACATGTCTGATTCAGAGGAAGATACCTGTGTCATTTGTTGCAATGCCAAAGTGGAGCCCAATAGAAATTTATGTACTAACTGTATTGATGCTACTTTAAATAAAAGTCAATCTGTACAAATTGAACAAATTTCACCAAACAACGAGGGGAGAGTTATGCCGACTAACTCGCCTCACGTGTCAGTACCTGCATCTCCCGCTCGGGAGGTGCGTGAGATTGTAGCGCCGAGCACATCTGGGCGGCCATTACAAATCACATTAAAGGATATGGCTACTGTTATGACTGAAGTTTTGGCTAAATTACCAGAACTAAGAGGTAAGCGTGATCACTCTGGGGTGAGAACAGAGTGCGCTGATAATATTAGGGCCATGTCAGACACTGCGTCACAGGTGGCAGAACATGAGGACGGAGAACTTCATTCTGTGGGTGACGGTTCTGATCCAAACAGACTGGATTCAGATATTTCAAATTTTAAATTTAAGCTGGAAAACCTCCGTGTATTACTAGGGGAGGTGTTAGCGGCTCTGAATGATTGTAACACAGTTGCAATACCAGAGAAAATGTGTAGGTTGGATAAATATTTTGCGGTACCGGCGAGTACTGATGTTTTTCCTATACCTAAGAGACTTACTGAAATTGTTACTAAGGAGTGGGATAGACCTGGTGTGCCGTTCTCACCCCCTCCGATATTTAGAAAAATGTTTCCAATAGACGCCACCACACGGGACTTATGGCAAACGGTCCCTAAGGTGGAGGGAGCAGTTTCTACTTTAGCTAAGCGTACCACTATCCCGGTGGAGGATAGCTGTGCTTTTTCAGATCCAATGGATAAAAAATTAGAGGGTTACCTTAAGAAAATGTTTGTTCAACAAGGTTTTATATTGCAACCCCTTGCATGCATTGCGCCGGTCACGGCTGCAGCGGCATTCTGGATTGAGTCTTTGGAAGAGAACATTAGTTCAGCTACTCTGGACGACATTACGGACAGGCTTAGAGTCCTTAAACTAGCTAATTCATTCATTTCGGAGGCCGTAGTACATTTAACTAAACTTACGGCGAAGAATTCAGGATTCGCCATTCAGGCACGCAGGGCTCTGTGGCTAAAATCCTGGTCAGCTGATGTTACTTCTAAGTCTAAATTGCTTAATATACCTTTCAAAGGGCAGACCTTATTCGGGCCCGGGTTGAAAGAGATTATCGCTGACATTACAGGAGGTAAAGGCCATGCCCTGCCTCAGGACAAAGCCAAAGTTAAGGCTAGACAGTCTAATTTTCGTTCCTTTCGTAATTTCAAAGCAGGAGCAGCATCAACTTCCTCTGCACCAAAACATCAAGGAGCTGTTGCTCGCTACAGACAAGGCTGGAAACCTAACCAGTCCTGGAACAAGGGCAAGCAGGCCAGGAAACCTGCTGCTGCCCCTAAAACAGCATGAATTGAGGGCCCCCGATCCGGGATCGGATCTAGTGGGGGGCAGACTTTCTCTCTTCGCCCAGGCTTGGGCAAGAGATGTCCAGGATCCCTGGGCGCTAGAGATAATATCTCAGGGATACCTTCTGGACTTCAAATACTCTCCTCCAAGAGAGAGATTTCATCTGTCAAGGTTGTCAACAATCCAGACAAAGAAAGAGGCTTTTCTACGCTGCGTACAAGAGCTCTTGTTAATGGGAGTAATCCATCCAGTTCCACGGTCGGAACAGGGACAAGGGTTTTACTCAAATCTGTTTGTGGTTCCCAAAAAAGAGGGAACTTTCAGACCAATAAAGATACTAAACAATTTTACCTATGATCCAAGAGGGTCAGTACATGACCACTGTAGATTTAAAAGATGCTTACCTTCACATACCGATTCACAAAGATCATTACCGGTACCTAAGGTTTGCCTTCCTAGACAGGCATTACCAGTTTGTGGCTCTTCCATTCGGATTGGCTACAGCTCCAAGAATCTTCACAAAGGTTCTGGGTGCTCTTCTGGCGGTTCTAAGACCGCGGGGAATCTCGGTAGCTCCATACCTAGACGACATTCTGATACAAGCTTCAAGCTTTCAAACTGCCAAGTTTCATACAGAGTTAGTACTGGCATTTCTAAGGTCACATGGATGGAAGGTGAACGAAAAGAAAAGTTCACTCGTTCCACTCACAAGAGTTCCCTTCCTGGGGACTCTTATAGATTCTGTAGAAATGAAGATTTACCTGACAGAGGACAGGCTAACAAGACTTCAAAGTGCTTGCCGTACCCTTCATTCCATTCAACACCCGTCAGTGGCTCAATGCATGGAGGTAATCGGCTTAATGGTAGCGGCAATGGACATAGTACCCTTTGCACGCTTACACCTCAGACCACTGCAACTGTGCATGCTAAGTCAGTGGAATGGGGATTACTCAGACTTGTCCCCTTCTCTGAATCTGGATCAAGAGACCAGAAATTCTCTTCTATGGTGGCTTTCTCGGCCACATCTGTCCAGGGGGATGCCATTCAGCAGACCAGACTGGACAATTGTAACAACAGACGCCAGCCTTCTAGGTTGGGGTGCCGTCTGGGATTCTCTGAAGGCTCAGGGACAATGGAGTCAGGAGGAGAGTCTCCTGCCAATAAACATTCTGGAATTGAGAGCAGTTCTCAATGCACTCCTGGCTTGGCCCCAGTTGACAACTCGGGGGTTCATCAGGTTTCAGTCGGACAACATCACGACCGTAGCTTACATCAACCATCAGGGAGGGACAAGAAGCTCCCTAGCTATGATGGAAGTATCAAAGATAATTCGCTGGGCAGAGTCTCACTCTTGCCACCTGTCAGCAATCCACATCCCGGGAGTGGAGAACTGGGAGGCGGATTTCTTAAGTCGTCAGACTTTTCATCCGGGGGAGTGGGAACTTCATCCGGAGGTCTTTGCCCAAATACTTCGACGTTGGGGCAAACCAGAAATAGATCTCATGGCGTCTCGACAGAACGCCAAGCTTCCTCGTTACGGGTCCAGATCCAGGGATCCAGGAGCAGTCCTGATAGATGCCCTGACAGCACCTTGGGACTTCAGGATGGCTTACGTGTTTCCACCCTTCCCGATGCTTCCTCGATTGATTGCCAGAATCAAACAGGAGAGAGCATCAGTGATTCTAATAGCACCTGCATGGCCACGCAGGACTTGGTATGCAGACCTGGTGGACATGTCATCCTGTCCACCTTGGTCTCTACCTCTGAAACAGGACCTTCTGATACAGGGTCCTTTCAAACATCAAAATCTTAACTTCTCTGAAGCTGACTGCTTGGAAATTGAACGCTTGATTTTATCAAGACGTGGGTTTTCTGAGTCAGTTATTGATACCTTAATACAGGCTAGGAAGCCTGTTACTAGAAGGATTTACCATAAGATATGGCGTAAATACCTATATTGGTGTGAATCCAAAGGTTACTCTTGGAGTAAGGTTAGGATTCCTAGGATATTGTCTTTTCTACAAGAAGGTTTAGAAAAGGGTTTATCTGCTAGTTCATTAAAGGGACAGATCTCAGCTCTGTCCATTCTGTTACACAAACGTCTGTCAGAAGTTCCTGACGTCCAGGCTTTTTGTCAGGCTTTGGCCAGGATTAAGCCTGTGTTTAAAACTGTTGCTCCACCATGGAGTTTAAACCTTGTTCTTAATGTTTTACAGGGCGTTCCGTTTGAACCCCTTCATTCCATTGATATAAAGTTGTTATCTTGGAAAGTTCTATTTTTAATGGCTATTTCCTCGGCTTGAAGAGTCTCTGAATTATCAGCCTTACATTGTGATTCTCCTTATTTGATTTTTCATTCGGATAAGGTAGTTCTGCGTACTAAACCTGGGTTCTTACCTAAGGTAGTCACTAACAGGAATATTAATCAAGAGATTGTTGTTCCTTCTTTGTGTCCAAATCCTTCTTCGAAGAAGGAACGTTTACTGCAGAACCTGGATGTAGTCCGTGCTCTAAAATTTTACTTACAGGCAACTAAGGAATTTCGACAAACGTCTTCCCTGTTTGTCGTTTACTCTGGTCAGAGGAGAGGTCAAAAGGCTTCTGCTACCTCTCTTTCTTTTTGGCTTCGTAGCATAATTCGTTTAGCTTATGAGACTGCTGGACAGCAGCCTCCTGAAAGAATTACAGCTCATTCTACTAGAGCTGTGGCTTCCACTTGGGCCTTCAAGAATGAGGCCTCTGTTGAGCAGATTTGCAAGGCTGCAACTTGGTCTTCGCTTCATACTTTTTCCAAATTTTACAAATTTGACACTTTTGCTTCCTCGGAGGCTATTTTTGGGAGAAAGGTTCTTCAGGCAGTGGTTCCTTCTGTATAAAGAGCCTGTCTATCCCTCCCGTCATCCGTGTACTTTTGCTTTGGTATTGGTATCCCAGAAGTAATGATGACCCGTGGACTGATCACACTTAACAGAAGAAAACATCATTTATGCTTACCTGATAAATTCCTTTCTTCTGTAGTGTGATCAGTCCACGGCCCGCCCTGTTTTTAAGGCAGGTAAATATTTTTTAATTTATACTCCAGTCACCACTACACCCTTGGCTTCTCCTTTCTCGTTGGTCCTTGGTCGAATGACTGGGAGTGACGTAGAGGGGAGGAGCTATATGCAGCTCTGCTGGGTGAATCCTCTTGCACTTCCTGTTGGGGAGGAGTAATATCCCAGAAGTAATGATGACCCGTGGACTGATCACACTACAGAAGAAAGGAATTTATCAGGTAAGCATAAATTATGTTTTTTGAAATCGAAACTGGATGGTCAAAACTAACAAATTCAATAGCCATTTACACAGTTCTATTCATATAGCCCCTTTGTTCACTCTGCAAGGAAAATACTTTGCATGTGTGACATTAACCTATTGTCATCAAAATACATCCTCAACATTTAGTATTCATGTGAATGTTATACGTATCTTGGCATATGGGCATACTCCTATAGTAATTTCAGGGCAACAACATCTACAGATGGCATGTTTTTATATTTTAAAAACATCTCGAAGGCATCAGCGACACCCAGGTTCTTCTCTCTGACTTCCAGATTTCATGTTTCCACTGCTCCATAGTCCAGTGGGGGGCATGCTTTACACCACTCCAGACGATGCTTGCCATTCCGCATGTTGATGTGAGATTGTGTACAGCTTTTAATGTTGCTTTTATAAAGTCATAGAACTCTGTAGTGAGTGATACAACAGTTGCTAGGCAAATTTTACATTCTACGCTCCTCAACATTCAGCAGTCCACCTCTGTGAGTTTGTGTGTTCTACAACTTCAGGGCTGGACTGTTGCACTAGACGTGTCCACTTAACAGTAAAAGCTCAGTAAACCGGGGCAGATCTAGTAGGGCAGACATTTCACTAACTGACTTGTGGCAAAGCTACTGACCTCTTCAGTTCGATCCATTGTACTGCTAGTGTTTTCTATGAAGATTTGATGGCTATATGCTGGATTTTATGCACCTGTCAACAATGGGTGTAATAATAATTGGCCATATAGTTAGTGTGTGTGTGTATCTGAAGGAGAGTTGCTGCACGTGTGCAGACATATCAGCACTAGAATACAGTAAAAGCTAGATTTCAACATTTATAACTCCACAGCTAGCCCCCATGACTAAATGGAGGTGGGGAATAACCTCAATAATATGCTTATGCTATATATTCAGTGTTTCAAGTTCTTTTTAAGGTCAATTCATAGGACAAAATAATTAGTGTTGTATGAATTTCAGAAGTGTAGGGCAGTTTCTAGAGAATCTGGCTCTAAAGTGAAATTCTAAAATGATCCCCTTGTATTCTAATGTGCAACATTCCATCTCTCACTTTTTTAGTTTTAAATGAAGAACCAATAGACAGAGCAATCGCAAATACAATTAGTAAAACACTATCCAAATAAGTCACCCGCAGAGACTTAATTTGACAAAACTGGCTAAATGCAATATTAGCATAAATTCGGCTCTCCTTGCACTCCTTTCACTGTGTATGGCAGTTATCACACAATGAAAGAAGACCCCACTGCCCAGACTCTTGCAGATTAAGCAAACTTGTTTGGCTGAGAATAAGAAGCCGCTCAGAACCCTCCACCCACATTCACACCGTCCTATTCATGCAAGACGGCTTCTGGCCTCACAGGTAATCTGCTGTGTTGTTAGTCTGCTCTCTCCTTTGCAACTAGGATATACGTGAAACAGTCACTTTTTAAAATCAAGTTCTCCTGCTCTCTTGCAGTACTGTGTGTAGATCTGCAACCCATGATAGACATACTTTCTTTGTCTCTGGCACCCCAGACAGCTGCCCTCTTCACTCCCACCCCTAAAAACTGCCCTGCCAGAAGGGTTACAAACCACTGAAGGTTCAGAACCATTTATAGTTTATAAAACCTGTAATACAAATTTTGACAGAAATCTGCCTTTAGAAACAAACTTCTACACATTTACAGCTGTAACAAACTGCATAGGGATATGAATAAAAACATATAAAATAAAAAAAATCAACCAGAGGTGGTACTTAACTTTTTAAAAAAAATGTATTTATTTTGTTTATTTTTAATATGTACAATATATGAACAAGCAGCATTTTTTACGGCAAAATGGTTAAAGGGATGTTTACCTGCTGGAGTGTATTCAATTGTTTACAAATATCCCCTTTATCATCTGAAGTACTGTAGCTGTTTTTGCTGCTTAAAATCATCACCTATACTGATAATTTCTGTACTGTAATACTAGATATAGAAAAGCTTTGTCAGCAAGAGGCAGGAAAATAAATCACCACCCCAGTAAAGTGGGGAGGGTTCGAAATAGAGCTCAGCCTATTTGAAAGGGTGTTCATACAGTATATTTGAATACAATGAACTGTTATCAACTTCTTGCCTTAGTACATTGTCCCTTTTAAAGGCACAGTTAAGTCAAAATTAAAATTTTAGTGATTGAGATAGAACATGCAATTTTAAAAAACCTTCCAATTTACTTCCTGTAACAAAATGTGCACAGTCTATTTATACTTTTTGAGTCACCAACTCCTACTGAGACTGCAAGAATTCACAGAATATACGGTATGCATTTGTGATTGGCTGATGGCTGTCACATGATACAGGTGGAGTTCAAATAGACATAACTGACATTTGTCTATTTTTAGTATCATAGTTTTGGGGGTAATCAAATTTATTTCCAAAACTTTTTAATTTTGTTTATTTTACAAGCCCTTAAAATTGTTTAAATTACCACCACATAGCATTGAAGTTCCCATCATTTAAATGACTGTAATTTCAATGTGTGATAATAATTGGTGCCTAGTAGCATTCTTTTAAAAAAAGTGTTATGGTGCTGAAAAATAGATTTTTTCCATTGTTATATTCTTTTGCTTGAGTTGTAGCTCACAGAATGCAATGCAGCATGCAAAATGTAGAAATCTGGGCACACTCATTACTTTTTGTTGAAGCAGTGGTAACTTCCAATAGAAGCATCTAAGAGAGAGGTAAAAAAGATGAAACATAAGAACAAATTGAATATATAAAGCTACTATGAGAGAGTTATTTGAAACTTATTTCAAAAAATCTCAACGGACTAAAAAAAGAAACACACTGGCCTCTAAGTGAATGTGGGTAAAAATAGCTTTGAATTTGCTTCTACTATAAACAAGCAGATATCACTATGGTAGCATTGGCCTTAACAGAATGCAACAATCCCTAAATAGAAAGGAAATGTAAAAGAAACTGGTTCATTTCCCTTTCTTTATGAAATTACTTAGCTAGGCAAACTTTTCTCAGAAGTTTTTAGGACTAACACCTTTTCCTCCTCATAAACACTGTAGTAGCCAGGATTTTTTTTCTGTGCAATATCGGGATTTAAAGGGACAACCTTCACCAGAACAGCCTTCTACCTGACAGGAATAAATAAAAAACGTCCCCCTGCAGCGTTTCAGCTGAATAAGTGCCACATTTTTTTAAAAGATAGATAATCCCTTTTTTTACCCATTCCCTAGTTTTGCATAACCAACACAGTTATATTAACCCTTTGAGTGCTAATGACGGCTCTGAGCCGTCACAGAGTTTCTCACTCTGGTGCTAATGACGGCTCAGAGCCGTCATGAGCACTCTCCCACCTTGAGGGAGATCTGGGGGCTCCTAACCGCTCCTACTCCGGCGATCGTTCCTGTAGAGTGACAGGCATCGCCAGGGCTTCACGTAGTGCGCGTGATGTCACGCGCAATGACGTCATGACGTCACCGCGCAACTTTATTTATACTTAACAATGTTAAGTATAGGAGGAGGGGGCATGCTGCTTAGAAGCCTGTATCTCAGGCATCTAAGCAGCTACAGACGCCCAAGACCCACTGTTGGAAAGGTAATCACATAACCTTTCCAACAGTGTAAGTCTTGGAGGTCTGTAAAAAATAAATAAAAAGTCCACACACTCGAGGGTTAATATACTTTTTACCTTTGCGATTACCTTGTATCTAAGCTTCTGCAGACTGCCCCCTTATTTAAAGTGAAAGTAAATCCTAGCGTTTTACAAACGCTAGGATTTACTATTGAAACAAATAAAGGGCACTTTCATTCATGAAGTATAAGATACTTAATGTAGAAAGCTCCTTTATTTAAATCAATCGATCGCCGCTCTTAGCTCCTACAGCAGCACACGGCTAATAATTTTTTTGGCTAAGAGGTGACGGTTTCACCACTTAGCCAATAGCCGTGCGGTAAATCTGGCTTGGCGCCTATGGGAGCCGTATTTACCGCACGGCTATTGGCTAAGAGGTGAAAAGTCACCTCTTAGCCAAATTTTTTTTTTAGCCATGCGCTGCTGTAGGAGCTAAGAGCGATCGATTGAATCAAATAAAGGAGCTTTCTACATGAAGTATCTTATACTTAATGATTGAAAGTGCCCTTTATTTGTTTCAATAGTAAATCCTAGCGTTTGTAAAACGCTAGGATTTACTTTCACTTTAAGTTCTTTTAACAGACTTGCGTTTTATCCAATCAGTGCTGACTCCTAGGTAACTTCACGTTCAACAATACCAAGAGAACAAAGCAAAATTGGTGATAAAAGTAAATTGGAAAGTAGTCTAAAATTACATGCCCTATCTGAATTATGAAAGTTTATTTTGGACTAAACTGCCCCTTTAAACATTTTGCAATAAAAGTTTTTTTATGTGCGGTGTGTTATATTTCAATTTTGGAACTGCAGAAGGTATGAGGGATGTGGCAGTAAATACTAGTAGCATGGGAAAAGGAATAGCCTGGAAGAGTTGGGTAGTAATCTCTATCTGATGCTAGTCCCCATATGCCTCACTGCAGCTTTTGCCAGTCATAATATCAGGGCCATAATTCTTGCAGTATAAGTAAGATGCTTATGCGGGAAAGTTTGAATTTTTCCTGCAATATATTTTAGAACATTGTGTGTGCCAGTATTAAGTCTATCTCCAACCTTAGGTACTTAAAAGTAATTTTTCTAAGCCATTGGACCATTTCCCTCCTGTAGAGACGTTTTTCTACAATTCTTATCCAAATGAGCAGTTCAATACATTTTATGAAATTACTTTATGAAAGTATTGTGCCAGAAGCAGCAATATCACTACTAGATGCTTGCTCTAAACTAGAAGAAACGTTCCGGAGAAGAAGAGTTCCGCCTACAAATATCAACAGGGGGCACTAGTATCGCATCAGTACAAATAGGAGCCTTTTGTAAGCAGTTGGTACTCTTGAGAAAGCCGCCAGAAGGGGCGGGGAAACGCGTTGAGGCGCCGAATGCTTGAATCTGAACTGTTTGACAGTTGACGAAGTAGAGAGGTGTGTTTGAAATCTCGCGGCAGTAGATCGGGTGGTGACGTCACACGCCGAGTCTTGCAAGGATACAGCCGTGAGAGAAGCACCGGAATACTCTTCATGTTTGATGCTATGTGCTTGACTTATTTGGAAATTTTGTGAGTAGATTTTAATTGCGTGCTAATAAAAAGTGTTGTTGGATCTCACACTATTGCAGTTCCCTTTTCTTTTTGCGCTCCAGATCTTTTCTACTTTAGATGCTTGCTGCTGATCGGTGGCTACTCATGTATGCTTCTTGTAATTGGTTCACTGTGTTTTTAGCTGCTTTGCTGCTCCATCAACAAAGGATACCAAGAGAATGAAGCAAGCTCAAGCCTACCCCTGTCATATAGTCATAAGATAAATCATTTAACATTGGGCATTTTGCCAGGAAATGAGTGGCAAGCCTTGTCTACTCCAGTAACACTGGTGTTACTGAATAAAAAAAAACACATTTTCACACTTTGTGTACTAATTTATTGCAAGCATTTTTAGATAACCCTTATATTAACTAGGTGTTTACTGTCCCTTTAATCTACTGTCAGGCAATTGTGACTAAAGATTCAGTTAGCACATACTGCAATTTATAGCATAATTTACTGAAAATTAGGATGTTCTATCCTGTCTATGTATTCATTGATGAATGTATGTATCATCCTTCTCAAGGTGATGCAGCTATTTCTCACCTGTTCCTTGTTAAAGGGACACTGAAGTCAAAATGAAACTTTCATAATTCAGATAGAACATGTCATTTTTAAAACAATTTTCCAGTTTACTTCTATTAATAAAATGTCTTTTTCTATTTACACTTTTTAAGTCACCAGCTCCTACTGAGCATGTGCACAAATTTACAGAATATACATTTATGCATTTGTGATTGGCTGATGGCTGTCACGTGATACAGGAGGAATGGAAATAGACATAACTTAGAAATTTGTGGTGGTAAATTGTATAAAAACAGATCTGGAATGTTAGCAAATATTTTAGATGGAGTTCAGTTCATCGGTTGTAGCCACCAATCAGCAAGTGCTACACAGGTGCTAAACCAAAAATGGGCCGGCTCTTAAAGGGACATGCCACCCACATTTTTTTTATGATATAGAAAGAGAATGCAATTTTAAACATCTTTCTAATTTACTTATATTATCTAATTTGTTTTATTCTCTTGATATTCTTTGATGAAAAGCATATCTAGATATGCTCACTAGCTGCTGATTGGTTGCTGCCCATAGAAGCCTTGTGTGATTGGCTCACCGTGTCCATTGCTTTTTCTTCAACTAAGGATATTTAAAAAATGAAGCAAAATAAATAATGGAAGTAAATTGTAATGTTGTTTAAATTTCTATTCTCTATCTGAATCATGAAAGAAAGATTTTGGGTTTAGTGGCCCTTTAAGCTTGCTTTTCTGCTTTTTCAAATAAAGATACCAAGAGAACTAAGAACAACTGATAATAGGAGTAAATTCGAAAGTTGCTTAAAATTACATGCTCTATCTGAATCATGATAGAAGAAAAAATTGGGTTTCATATCCCTTTAATAAATAAATGGTGAAGCTAATATTTCTGGAATTGCTTTGGTTAAAATAGTAAGTAGCATATTGGCTTCAAAGAGTAAGCCCGAAATCCTGTTTGGTCAATGCTGTGAGCCTGTCAACTAAACACTCTTAAAATGGCATGTTCTGTCTGACTAATTAAAGTTTTAAATTTTGTCTTTCATGTCTCCTTAAAGGAACACGGAATACTACAATAGTATGCAAAGCAAAGTGTGTTTAAACACTGCTTTAGCTCCCCCCCCCCATACATTAAATGGATACACGTTTAAATATTAGCAAAAATGCTTCCAGTAAAAGTTAGTGTTTTTTTTGGCGGCATATATGCACATATGCTGTGAGGGACAGTATTCCAACGCCATGGTGCTCAGAGAGCTAGTGGAGGTGTATATTACGGGATTAAAGATTGTCATACAACCACTGCTGACTCTCTGAGGTTATGTTGTTTGATTGCTGGTGCACGGGTCCTCGCAGCTTACGTTTGTGTGACGCTGCAAATCAGTAGTAACATTGACTTCTATTTAAAATTGAAATGCATTCATGCACATTTCAGTTTTGAACTTTCTGTCCATTTAAATATTGGCTACAGGCACTGATTGGTAGGTATGTATTAAATAATACATATAAATTATATAATTATGAGGTAGCCGTTTTTGTAAAGAAAACATGGTGGTCTGTTATTCACAGTTTAGGCAACACGTGCTTTTTATGTATTTCTCCTTTTTTTTTTTTTTTTTTTTTTTAAACACATCTTTAGGATAATGTCTTGAAAACTATACCAAGATCAAAGCTAATGTCCAGTAGATGGCAGTAAATCCTTAGTATTAATCTACTTTGCGTTGAAGATATATAGCAGTCTAATATAGTAAAAAAAAAAAAAAAACTCAATTTAAAAATTGGTTTCATTTTAATATAATAACTTTTCAGATGATTTTTCCAGTTATATCTGAAAAGGAATGATTTAGTTATATACCATTAGTAATGCTTACATAATTATGAAATTATTGGGCGGTGAACTATCTCCTGTTATACTGGAAGGACAAAAATAATCATGACTTAATATCAATCAATGTAAATAGTTTAATGCAATAACTTTTTCTTCAGTTAAAGGGACACTGTAGTCAAAAATGGAATGCCAATTACCCCGGAGTATACATGTCAATATATAATTTTCTAATGTGTATTCATTATCAAATATAAAGCGTTTTTAAGATATTTATTTTTTACATAAATAATTTTTCCAAACCCACTAGTATATCAGCATTTACGGATTCCCAATCCGTGCTGACAACTGTAGTTGGAAGATGGCGTTCTTTTGACGTATTGCGCATACGTGAGTTAGCGCCACGTCACATGATACGTCACCATCTAACGTTCAATAAGTCCAGGACAATCTATAGAGCAGCAGTCGAGTTTGAGTGCTGCTATTTGCGCATGCGATAAGAGGTACTCTATTGCGCATGCGTTTAATGGAGGTAATTCATTGTAATTATATGCAAAAAAAACGGATACTATTGGCGGTTTGGTTATGCCATAGACGGCCCATATTTGTGGGCTGGATGACGTGATGTCATCTTAAAATAATAAAATATAATTTTCAGAAAGAAGGATGCTTCGTTTAAAGCAATAACAAGGTAAATTTAATGGATAATATACTTTATCTTCCAAACGGTTATTGAATTTAACATTTTGAAATAATAAGTTAGTAATCCTTTAAATAAAAGGGATAGAAAAGTCAAAATGAAACTTTCATGATTCAGACAGAACATGTAATTTTTAAGACCGTTTCAAATTCACTTTTAATTTTCAAATGTGCTTGGTTCTTTTGGTATCCCTTGTTTAAAAAGAATACGCACATATCATACACTAGTGGGAGCTAGCTGGTGATTGGTGCCTGCACACGTTTGTCTCTTGTGATTGGCTAACTAGATGTGTTCAGCTAGCTGCTAGTAGTGCAATGCTGTACCTTCAGCAAAGGATAAAAAGAGAATGAAGCAAATTTGATAATAGAAGTAAATTGGAAAGTTGTTTGAAATTGTATGTTGTATCCCAATCCTGAAAGAAAATGTTGGGGTTTCCTGTCCCTTTAATTATAACAATTAAATTGTTTATTTAAACTAAAACAATACCATTATAGGTTTCACTTTCATTTTTACTGCTTGCCCTTCCCCCTCACCTCACACATAGAGGTCCTTGTGCAGATCGATTCCACTCCAAACAATCTTCTATTTATTGAGCTTCTTGAAACTTAGTAAGGTGCTTTTGTCCACATTATTTAAGTCTCATTTTTCATTGCTTCTGGTTGCTAGAAGCTTGTTCCTTGGCATTTTTTCCCATTCCTGAAACTTTCATTTAAGGAATTTGATCAATTTTGCTTTATATGTTGTTTTTTCTCTTACATATTGCAAGATGTCTCACGTTGCATCTGAGTCAGAAGATACTTCAGGAAAATCGCTGTCTGGTGCTGGAACTACCAAAGCTAAGTGTATCTGCTGTAAACTTTTGGTAGCTGTTCCTCCAGCTGTTGTTTGTATTAATTGTCATGACAAACTTGTTAACGCAGATAATATTTCCTTTAGTAAAGTACCATTACCTGTTGCATTTCCATCAACATCTAATGTTCAGAGTGTTCCTGATAACATAAGAGATTTTGTTTCTGAATCCATCAAGAAGGATATGTCTGTTATTCCTCCTTCTAGTAAACATAAAAAATCTTTTAAAACTTCTCTCCCTACAGATGAATTTTTAAATGAACATCATCATTCTGATTCTAATGACTCTTCTGGTTCAGAGGATTCTGTCTCAGAGGTTGATGCTGATAAATCTTCATATTTATTTAAAATGGAATTTATTCGTTCTTTACTTAAAGAAGTACTAATTGCTTTAGAAATTGAGGATTCTGGTCCTCTTGATACTAAATCTAAACGTTTAGATAAGGTCTTTAAATCTCCTGTGGTTTTTCCAGAAGTTTTTCCTGTTCCTGGTGCTATTTCTGAAGTAATTTCCAGAGAGTGGAATAATTTGGGTAATTCATTTACTCCTTCTAAACGTTTTAAGCAATTATATCCTGTGCCATCTGACAGATTAGAATTTTGGGACAAAATCCCTAAAGTTGATGGGGCTATTTCTACCCTTGCTAAACGTACTACTATTCCTACGGCAGATGGTACTTCGTTTAAGGATCCTTTAGATAGGAAAATTGAATCCTTTCTAAGAAAAGCTTATCTGTGTTCAGGTAATCTTCTTAGACCTGCTATATCATTGGCTGATGTTGCTGCAGCTTCAACTTTTTGGTTGGAAACTTTAGCGCAACAAGTAACAGATCATGATTCTCATAATATTATTATTCTTCAACATGCTAATAATTTTATCTGTGATGCCATTTTTGATATTATCAGAGTTGATGTCAGATTTATGTCTCTAGCTATTTTAGCTAGAAGAGCTTTATGGCTTAAAACTTGGAATGCTGATATGTCTTCTAAATCAACTCTACTTTCCCTTTCTTTCCAGTGTAACAAATTATTTGGTTCTCAGTTGGATTCTATTATCTCAACTGTTTCTGGTGGGAAAGGAACTTTTTTACCACAGGATAAAAAATCTAAGGGTAAAAACAGGGCTAATAATCGTTTTCGTTCCTTTCGTTTCAACAAAGAACAAAAGCCTGATCCTTCTTCCTCAGGAGCAGTTTCAGTTTGGAAACCATCTCCAGTCTGGAATAAATCCAAGCCTTCTAGAAAAGCAAAGCCAGCTTCTAAGTCCACATGAAGGTGCGGCCCTCATTCCAGCTCAGCTGGTAGGGGGCAGGTTACGTTTTTTCAAAGAAATTTGGATCAATTCTGTTCACAATCTTTGGATTCAGAACATCGTTTCAGAAGGGTACAGAATTGGTTTCAAGATAAGACCTCCTGCAAAGAGATTTTTTCTTTCCCGTGTCCCAGTAAATCCAGTGAAAGCTCAAGCATTTCTGAAATGTGTTTCAGATCTAGAGTTGGCTGGAGTAATTATGCCAGTTCCAGTTCTGGAACAGGGGCTGGGGTTTTATTCGAATCTCTTCATTGTACCAAAGAAGGAGAATTCCTTCAGACCAGTTCTGGATCTAAAAATATTGAATCGTTATGTAAGAATACCAACATTCAAAATGGTAACTGTAAGGACTATCTTGCCTTTTGTTCAGCAAGGGCATTATATGTCCACAATAGATTTACAGGATGCATATCTGCATATTCCGATTCATCCAGATCACTATCAGTTCCTGAGATTCTCTTTCCTGGGCAAGCATTACCAGTTTGTGGCTCTGCCGTTTGGCCTAGCTACAGCTCCAAGAATTTTTACAAAGGTTCTCGGTGCCCTTCTGTCTGTAATCAGAGAACAGGGTATTGTGGTATTTCCTTATTTGGATATCTTGGTACTTGCTCAGTCTTTACATTTAGCAGAATCTCATACGAATCGACTTGTGTTGTTTCTTCAAGATCATGGTTGGAGGATCAATTCACTAAAAAGTTCATTGATTCCTCAGACAAGAATAACCTTTCTGGGTTTCCAGATAGATTCAGTGTCCATGACTCTGTCTTTGACAGACAAGAGACGTCTAAAATTGATTTCAGCTTGTCGAAACCTTCAGTCACAATCTTTCCCTTCGGTAGCCTTATGCATGGAAATTCTAGGTCTTATGACTGCTGCATCGGACGCGATCCCCTTTGCTCGTTTTCACATGCGACCTCTTCAGCTCTGTATGCTGAATCAATGGTGCAGGGATTACACAAAGATATCTCAATTAATATCTTTAAAACCGATTGTACGACACTCTCTGACGTGGTGGACAGATCACCATCGTTTAATTCAGGGGGCTTCTTTGTTCTTCCGACCTGGACTGTAATTTCAACAGATGCAAGTCTTACAGGTTGGGGAGCTGTGTGGGGATCTCTGACGGCACAAGGAGTTTGGGAATCTCAGGAGGTGAGATTACCGATCAATATTTTGGAACTCCGTGCAATTTTCAGAGCTCTTCAGTCTTGGCCTCTTCTGAAGAGAGAATCGTTCATTTGTTTTCAGACAGACAATGTCACAACTGTGGCATACATCAATCATCAAGGAGGGACTCACAGTCCTCTGGCTATGAAAGAAGTATCTCGAATTCTGGTTTGGGCGGAATCCAGCTCCTGTCTAATCTCTGCGGTTCATATCCCAGGTATAGACAATTGGGAAGCGGATTATCTCAGTCGCCAAACGTTGCATCCGGGCGAATGGTCTCTTCACTCAGAGGTATTTCTTCAGATTGTTCAAATGTGGGAACTTCCAGATATAGATCTGATGGCGTCTCATCTAAACAAGAAACTTCCCAGGTATCTGTCCAGATCCCGGGATCCTCAGGCGGAGGAAGTGGATGCATTATCACTTCCTTGGAAGTATCATCCTGCCTATATCTTTCCGCCTCTAGTTCTTCTTCCAAGAGTAATCTCCAAGATTCTGAAGGAATGCTCGTTTGTTCTGCTGGTAGCTCCGGCATGGCCTCACAGGTTTTGGTATGCGGATCTTGTCCGGATGGCCTCTTGCCAACCGTGGACTCTTCCGTTAAGACCAGACCTTCTGTCGCAAGGTCCTTTTTTCAATCAGGATCTCAAATCCTTAAATTTAAAGGTATGGAGATTGAACGCTTGATTCTTGGTCAAAGAGGTTTCTCTGACTCTGTGATTAATACTATGTTACAGGCTCGTAAATCTGTATCTAGAGAGATATATTA
This sequence comes from Bombina bombina, assembly GCF_027579735.1. Lineage (NCBI taxonomy): Eukaryota > Metazoa > Chordata > Amphibia > Anura > Bombinatoridae > Bombina > Bombina bombina. The sequence continues at coordinate 116,104,495 of NC_069508.1, read as the reverse complement.
TAGAGTCTGGAAGACTTATATTTCTTGGTGTCTTTCTCATCATTTTTCTTGGCATTCTTTTAGAATACCGAGAATTTTACAGTTTCTTCAGGATGGTTTAGATAAGGGTTTGTCCGCAAGTTCCTTGAAAGGACAAATCTCTGCTCTTTCTGTTCTTTTTCACAGAAAGATTGCTAATCTTCCTGATATTCATTGTTTTGTACAAGCTTTGGTTCGTATAAAACCTGTCATTAAGTCAATTTCTCCTCCTTGGAGTTTGAATTTGGTTCTGGGGGCTCTTCAAGCTCCTCCTTTGGAACCCATGCATTCATTGGACATTAAATTACTTTCTTGGTAAGTTTTGTTCCTTTTGGCGATCTCTTCTGCCAGAAGAGTCTCTGAATTATCTGCTCTTTCTTGTGAGTCTCCTTTTCTGATTTTTCATCAGGATAAGGCGGTGTTGCGAACTTCTTTTCAATTTTTACCTAAGGTTGTGAATTCCAACAACATTAGTAGAGAAATTGTGGTTCCTTCATTTTGTCCTAATCCTAAGAATTCTAAGGAGAAATCGTTGCATTCTTTGGATGTTGTTAGAGCTTTGAAATATTATGTTGAAGCTACTAAATCTTTCCGAAAGACTTCTAGTCTATTTGTTATCTTTTCCGGTTCTAGAAAAGGCCAGAAAGCTTCTGCCATTTCTTTGGCATCTTGGTTGAAATCTTTAATTCATCATGCCTATGTCGAGTCGGGTAAAACTCCGCCTCAAAGGATTACAGCTCATTCTACTAGGTCAGTTTCTACTTCCTGGGCGTTTAGGAATGAAGCTTCGGTTGATCAGATTTGCAAAGCAGCAACTTTGTCCTCTTTGCATACTTTTACTAAATTCTACCATTTTGATGTGTTTTCTTCTTCTGAAGCAGTTTTTGGTAGAAAAGTACTTCAGGCAGCGGTTTCAGTTTGAATCTTCTGCTTATGTTTTTCATTAAACTTTATTTTGGGTGTGGATTATTTTCAGCAGGAATTGGCTGTCTTTATTTTATCCCTCCCTCTCTAGTGACTCTTGCGTGGAAAGATCCACATCTTGGGTAGTCATTATCCCATACGTCACTATCTCATGGACTCTTGCTAATTACATGAAAGAAAACATAATTTATGTAAGAACTTACCTGATAAATTAATTTCTTTCATATTAGCAAGAGTCCATGAGGCCCGCCCTTTTTTTGTGGTGGTTATGATTTTTTTGTATAAAGCACAATTATTCCAATTCCTTATTTTTTATGCTTTCGCACTTTTTTCTTATCACCCCACTTCTTGGCTATTCGTTAAACTGATTTGTGGGTGTGGTGAGGGGTGTATTTATAGGCATTTTGAGGTTTGGGAAACTTTGCCCCTCCTGGTAGGAATGTATATCCCATACATCACTAGCTCATGGACTCTTGCTAATATGAAAGAAATGAATTTATCAGGTAAGTTCTTACATAAATTATGTTTTTTGGTAAGCAACCTGGGTTGTTCTTGCTGATTGGTGGATAAATTCACCCACCAATAAATAAGTGCTGTCCATGGTCCTGAACCAAAAAATAGCTTAGATGCCTTCTTTTTCAAATAAAGAAAGCAAGAGAACGAAGAAAAATTGATAATAGGAGTAAATTAGAAAGTTGCTTAAATTTGCATGCTCTGAGTCATGAAAGAAAAAATGTGGGTTCAGTGTCCCTTTAAGATAGATTTTTCCGTAAAAAAAAAATCATATTTAAATCAAATCTGATGTAAATAAAAAAAAGTAGATTTTTTTTCCACCCTAATTGGGATAACTGTGTCTTACATCGAAATACAACTCAGGAAGTGTCCTTAACCAAGGGCAGGTGTCTGGAGCACTATACGGCAGCAGATTTGCAAGAATGTTACCATTTGCAAGAGCACTAGATGGCAGCACTGTTTCCTGTCATGTAGTGCTCCAGACACCTTTCCTTGGTATTTCTTCAACAAAGATCAAATCATTGGAATGAAGCAAATTCATTTTAGAAATAGATTGGACCCGTTATTAAAATTCTATGCTTTGTCTGAATCACAAAATACATTTTTGGGTTTCATATCCCTTTAAGCATTAGTTTTTTGGGGACTAATCTTTATTAAGACAAGAAAAAAAAGTTTTTGGTCAGAATATACTTCTGCTTTTTAATGTTGTTTCCACTTTGGTTATCACGATATTTCAACTAAAAAATATGTCCAAAGCTAACGCATATCCACCAACTCTTTTATTTAAATGTAATCATTGTATCGCTTGCAAAATGAAACAAAAAATAAGTAATACTGTTACGAGGATGAAAAGAAATGTCAGAAGTGTAATATCTAAAAATAAAGTCAGAAGGAAGCAGTATTGGTTTTATGAAGGCAGACAAACAGGAAGTATTATGCGTACATTACTGTGTGTGAAACCTTTTTACAGTTTCAAGTTTTAGTGCACTGCAGCCATCTTTTTATAAAAAAGGATCTCTAACGCACATCATATCCACGCATGGCATCTCTCAATGAAAGTAGACAGTCTGCTGGGACATCCTCAGCCCTGCAGAAACTGGAGGGGTTTGCAAACAGATTGTTTAATCGCAATGGGAAGAATACCTCGCAGGATCAGAGGCAAATCTTGGAAAATGAAGGGCATTTTGTTTCTGAAAATACCATATTATGGGACACAGCAAGTAAGTGGTGGTCTAGTTTGAAGGTGCAAATACGATCTTTTCAATGTCCTCATTGTGAGCAGCGTTCATAATAAGAACCATAACTATATTTATAATTTAAAGGACCATTTGTTTAGTTTTGAATTGTACTTAAAGGTTTATATATTATTTTGAATTATATATTCAAATTTAAACCTTGTTGGATTTAAAAAAAAAATACTTTGGGGATTAACTATTTGTAATATGTTTAAATAAAACTAATTGTTTTGCAACCTACACTGGTAAATAATAGTTACGTATTCTATGGAATGTGCTATATCCGGTGCGGGTTCAACTCGGAGGCAGACTGTGTTTATTATATATAAATACTTATATTGTGTGTTTCCTTTTTCAAGATTTGTTTACTACCTCTTAAGCCAGGCGTTTACAAAAAAAAAAAAGCACTAATTTAATAAATAATATTTTAAAACGCTACAAACTAAGATTTTGTTTTGTATTCACACTGTATTTTAATAGAAATATTATGGGTTTATGCTTTCTCTCAGAACTTTAAAAAGCATTGTTGTAACAAGTGCACACATTTGTTGGAATTAATAAAAAATTTCCATCTCAACTGGACAGCTTTTTTTTTTTTGCATGCAGTTGGGCTTATTTATGATACCATGTATTTTATGCAAACATTTTGAGTTGAGTTTAAGGGTCCATTCAATCCAGTGGTACATTGTATAATTTTGAGGGATACTATGGAGAGGAAACAAGCACCATTAAATTAATTGAGGTTGGTGGAACAGAGAGAGAAGTTTATTTCATAAAATGGTGTGTCAACGAGCAATCACACGTGGGATTAAAGTCCATTCCACTAAGAGGATGCAAACTCTCAGCATGCCAGAGCTTTTATTTCATCCTACTCCTCTGTACAACTCAGTCATTTTCTTTTGTTGCCTCCAGCGAGGAGGTAAATTGAGAAGAGCTGATCTATACCATGTATTCTCTAACCAATCCGAGACCCATTTTCCTCCTCAGAGTTCCTAGGAAGGACAGAGGGGGAAGACTGAAGTTTCATCCATACAGTCATTATCTTCTCCCAGGGTGGAGGTGCCGCCAGTCTTCCATGTAAAATATGAACTTCCCCCCAGTCTCCTGGTCTGCAGTGTACTGCACCTTGTCATATTCTTGCCAGATCGTTTGAACTGTGCTGCACTGCCTTGGATGGGCCCATATACTGGGAACAATCTTCTGCAGCTGAGGTGAACAGTGAACGTGGTACTTTAGTTATTAGTGGGGAAATGTATACATGATTCATAAAGCCTATGGACATAGACACATACACCAAATAACTTATAAAACATTTTAAGGGACTTTATAAAAGATTGCAAAAAATGATATACTGTCTCTTTTAATGTACCACAATCCATATCTGCACACACATTGCTGATTTTGACATCTGCAAACACTCTCTGGTATGGTTTACAGTTTGGAAAAATTAAGTTCAATTTAGTCATATACTCACCTATCCCTCTCAGGGACAGCAGGGTCTTAAGATTTTGGTGCCAGAGCAACACACCTTTTTCTTCCTTCATCCATTTTCTGCCATAGTGATCTGTTTCCTGCATCAGTGGAGAGGGTAACCTCCTTAAAAGATATCAGTTTACTAAAATAACTTGATATTAAACTTGTAAAACTTTTTTAGTATTTTTTTGGGCCAAAGTATGTGTGATCTCCGAGGGAAAGGACAGGGGTACTAATGTCACTACTGACGTGGAAAGGTTAAGGAATGCTTATCTTGGTTAATTATTATTAGTCTAACAATAATAGACATATTATATAATTTATTTTTACGAGCTGGGGTGCTGTGTACTGGGTATGCAAGACACAAATATATCAGTCTGAGACTTACAGTAATGTACACATATATAGCACTCACATTCCTTAGGGCCTTAGGGGAAGGAGGCAGAAGCCTTAAATTAAAATATAACCTTTATTGAAATAATTAAAATAATTCACATACACACAAAAAACCAAAACTCTAAAAACACAGGGAATTGGTGGATTATATATATCTCAGTGCATACAGCAGTGTGTTCCACCTCAGTATCGGTTAAAAGTATGTAATATAATAAACCTGACATAGGATGTGAGTATTAATCCATAGTCAAGGTATATATAATATAAGTACAGATATATTAATCCTGATTGGCTCAAAGGGAGGTAGGTTCAGATCTCAATGCGGTCAGATATAATGTATATTGCTGGGTAGTAGTATATAGTATAAAGTAGCTGTGTGTCTGTTAACAATATCTAGACTAGGTAGCCATTATATGATCACAGAGCTACCATCAGGCTAGCTACTGTTATTGTACTGCTATTATCCCTAAAATATGATTGATAATAGAATTATTAATGTTGTTCAAAGCATACTTGTCTATTTATAAGCTATTAATATAGGGATCAGTAATTATATTAATACAAGGGCTTATGTGGTATTCACTTAGTGCTCAGCTAGCTAGTTGAGTACATAATAAACAATACTAGGGTAACTATTTGTGTACTCAACAAGCTAGCTGAGTACTAAGTGAACACGTATAGCTTCCCTAGAAATATAAGCTGGTAGTAATTATATCTCCATCATTCCCCCTTTACTGCCAATGCAAGATTTATAGATCGATACTGCAAGTTACATTTAACGGAGCCACTAGTAGTGTGCTTACACAATTACAATCCTAAACAGTAACAAGCCTACCGCATATTTGTTAACTAGTGCTCAAGATGTATCCAAACATATTTTTGTTTTAATTTCCAGTGCAGGAAATATATATAACATTATAACAACACCATAACTAGTGCAAGACGTTCTAGTTACACCTTGGCAACCAAATTACAACTAAACAGAGCTGTCATTCGTTATACTAAAAAATATAATTGCACTAACTTATATTGGAAACCGAGTGAATTGCTAATAATTTTAATAAAGCTCCATTTTTAGTGGGAAACATCTGAGTAGTACAATCCTACTTTAATATGTAATACTTATCCCATATGAGGGACTCCATGGAACAAGGAGCGTTCGTCACGGGCTAATGATGCGTAGGTTTCACAAACACGTATAAGCATAACACAAACACAATTAACCGATTCTAACTCAATTCACATATCTAAGCGTTGTTGGTACAAGTGAAGGACTATTGTAGGAAATAACAGTGTATATTCAGTACATTTACAATTCATTTATGTGAATATACAATTTGCAATGGAGCAACACTGCTTCCCAAGCATCACATTATTTTAGTACATTCTGCATCACACTAATAGCAGACCCTAGTGTGACCTGATCACTTGAAATCAAAATTCCCAGGGTACAAGTTTATATAAATTCCTACTGGCAGGTGGTGATAATTAATAATATATATACAAGGCGGTACTATACTTATAATTCTAGTCACCGCACCATTTACAACTAGGAATATATCTCACATTGCGGTTTTTAACCATGTATGTGTTTATGTTCATCGTTTTAAAGGGCCACTAAACCCAAAATCTTTCTTTCATGATTCAGGTAGATAATATAAATTTAAACAACATTACAATTTACTTCTATTATTTATTTTGCTTAATTTTTTAGATATCCTTAGTTGAAGAAAAAGCAGTGCACATGGTGAGCCAATCACATGAGGCTTCTATGTGCAGCAACCAATCAGCAGCTACTGAGCATATCTAGATATGCTTTTCAGCAAAGAATGTCAAGATAATAAAGCAAATTAGAAAGATGTTTAAAACTGCATTCTCTTTCTAAATCATGAAAGAAAAAAATGTGGGTTTCATGTCCCTTTAAGTACAATGAATAAAAGTTATATTTTAATTTAAAACCGGATTATCTCGCCATTTAGTCTGGGAACAGAGTGCTGGGATTGCACCCTTGCAGTGGAATTCTCTTGCTCCACAACTTTTTTCAGTAAATTGACCAGTGCAAAGCACCACCTAAAGCAAAAGCACTCACTAAATATTCAAAAGAAGAAGGGCAGAACTCTCCAGCACTGCAAGATCTCATCACTCATTTCTATATATGAAGGAGAGACAAGCCTGTTGCAATACAGCACTGCGTGATATGAGAGTTTTGTTACTCTTCTGTGTTACTTTAACAAACTAGAAACTTACTTTGTATATTTCTGTTTATATATACAAATTCCATTACACTTTGAATTTGCTGCATTGCAAACTTAAACTGACAGCTTCAGAAATAGGTAGAGCGCAGTTCCCCAGGCTGAACAGGGGAGTTCCCAGGGTATGTCTGAAGCGCTCTCACAAGGCTTGTGACATTTTCTAAGCATTTTAAGACAAGCTGGTCTCACTGATTAGTGTCGCCAGCTGTATGCAGCTGAAGTTTGCTCATAATTCACAATACTTATTTTAACTAACAGAAAGTAATATATAGTAAAATATAAACAAAATCAAGTTAAATTGTAGTGAACACAATTCAATTTATTTTGGAATCAATGCAAACCGAGCCTTTATATTAGCCCCAAGGATTTTTCAAGTACAGTGTCTCTCCCATGTGTAATTTAGTATCCCAGAGAGCTTTAATACTTTCTATGGCAGGCATCTCTCTGGGATTTCCAGGTTACTCCCCTTTTCTTAGAAAATTCAGTTAGTTCCACCTTTGTGAAGTCTGCTCTATAATCAGAATTTGTAAAATCACAATCCTAAATACACTGCTGAATACAAAAAAAAAATTGTGCAAAGTTTAAATGTAATAAAATGTAATCGAAAGTGTTAATTAATATAAAATAGAAAGCACAAAGTGTAAATTCAGCAGAACTCTCATGTCCTGCAATGCTACATTGCGCTGGGCTTGTCTCTCTTTCACATGCAGAAATGCAGGGAATGCCCTGCAGGGAACAAGGTTGTGCTGTATCCTCATATGCAGTGCTACAAATGTGATTACCTATTTACAAATACGTGGCAAGGAACAACTGTAATATAGAAACAAGACAGTTAAAACCTTTATACATTTTTGTTATAGCCTTCTCACATGCAATGACTTTTATATATAGTAATGATATTATGATTTAAAATAGTGTTTACATTTAAGAAGCAAATAAAAATCTTAAAATTGACTTGCATAATCAACAACCACATATGACAAAGCAATAGCACTTACTTTGAATTTCAAATTTGCTGTAGATTTTTTTTTCTGACAAGTTTTGAAGATCTTTTCTGTATATCTGCCTCCCCCCCCGTATCATGTCATAGCCATCAGCCAATCACAGAGACACATACCTATATACCATAAACTCTTGCACATGCTCAGTATGGGAGTGATTTGGACATTTTTTTTTTTATTGCATGGTCTGAATCTTGAAAGTTTAATGTTGGCCTTAGTGTCCCTTTAAAATAATGAAAATCTTGTATCTGATAAGTAGATCTTTGCAAGATTGTTTTAAACAAGGAAACATAGACATAACTAGTTAATGCAGTTCCCTTGCAATGAGCCATAGCAGACTTTCCGTTCTGGAGACGAAGAGCTATAACATTGTTTCCATGGAGATGAACCGCTTTTCCCTGCTATAGAGCTATAGGCCTCATTTTTTTCACAATCTTGAATGTGTAAGCTATTTTGAGTAGCTTTTGATTGACAGTTGCCTTTTCTAGCAGCTTGTTCCACTTAAATTTTCACACACATTGTGTAGGCATACAACACTAGCAAGGAAATGCTTGTTGCCGCATTAAGCGTTTTACACTCTATTATAGTAAAGAATATACTTGTTTTGCCATAGTTAAATATGTGTAATTAACTGAATGTTTGTGGTTAAGTCTCTTTATTATAACGATTAAAATCTATAAAACAAAGAATATTTTTATATAGTTTATTTCCAATAAGTAAAATACATACAGTTGTATGCAAAAGTTTAGACACCCCTGACAATTTCCATGATTTTCATTTATAAATAATTGGGTGTTTGGATCAGCAATTTCATTTCGATCTTTCAAATAACTGAAGGACACAGTAATATTTCAGTAGTGAAATGAGGTTTATTGGATTAACAGAAAATGTGCAATATGCATCAAAACGAAATTAGACGGGTGCATAAATGTGGGCACCCTTGTCATTTTGTTTATTTGAATACCTGTAACTACCTAGCACTGATTAATTGGAACACACAATTGGTTTGGTGAGCCCATTAAGCCTTCAACTTCATAGACAGGTGCATCCAATCATGAGAAAAGGTATTTAAGGTGGCCAATTGCAAGTTGTTGTTCTCTTTGACTCTCCTCTGAAGAATGCCATCATGGGGGCCTCATAACTCTCAAATGACCTGAACACAAATATTGTTCAAAATTATGGTTTAGGGGAAGGCTACAAAAAGCTATCACAGAGATTTAAGCTGTCAGTGTCCACTGTGAGGAACATAGTGAGGAAATGGAAGACCACAGGCACAGTTCTTATTAAGGCCAGAAGTGGCAGGCCAAGTAAAATATCGGAGAGCCCACAGACCACCTCCAAAGACCTACAACATCATCTAGCTGCAGATGGTGTCACTGTGCATCGTTCAACAATTCAGCACACTTTGCACAAGGAGAAGCTGTATGGGAGAGTGATGCGGAAGAAGCCTTTTCTGCACACGCCGCAAACAGTCGCTTGAGGTATATAAACGCACATTTGGACAAGCCAACTTCATTTTGGAAGAAGGTGCTGTGGTCCCCAGACCTGAATATCATTGAAAATCTGTGTGGTGATTTGAAGTGGGCTGTCCATGCTTGGCAACCATTAAACCTAACTGAACTGGAGATGTTTTGCAAGGAGGAATGGTCCAAAATACCTTCATCCAGAATCCAGACGCTCATTACAGGCTATAGGAAGCGCCTAGAGGCTGTTATTTCTGCTAAAGGAGGCTCTACTAAATATTGATGCAATATTTCTGTTGGGTTATGCACCTTTCTAATTTCGTTTTGATGCATATTTCCCATTTTCTGTTGATCCAATAAACCTCATTTCACTACTGAAATATTACTGTGTCCTTCAATTATTTGATAGATGAAAATGAAATTGCTGATCCAAACACCCAATCATTTATAAATGAAAATCATGGAAATTGTCAGGGGTGTCTAAACTTGTGCATACTACTGTATATATTTTGATTTTCATTTAAAGGGCCATAATACCCAAATGTTTAAACACTTGAAAGTGATGCAGCATAGCTGTAAAAAGCTGACTAGAAAATATCTCCTGAACATCTCTATGTAAAAAAGAAAGATATTTTACCTCAAAAGTTCCTCAGTAGCCACCTCCCATTGTAAAGGATTTCTAAGCAGCATTTCTCCAACATAGGTGTGTCCGGTCCACGGCGTCATCCTTACTTGTGGGATATTCTCTTCCCCAACAGGAAATGGCAAAGAGCCCAGCAAAGCTGGTCACATGATCCCTCCTAGGCTCCGCCTTCCCCAGTCATTCTCTTTGCCGTTGTACAGGCAACATCTCCACGGAGATGGCTTAGAGTTTTTTAGTGTTTAACTGTAGTTTCTTCTGTTATGTGTGATCAGTCCACGGGTCATCATTACTTCTGGGATATAACTCCTCCCCAACAGGAAATGCAAGAGGATTCACCCAGCAGAGCTGCATATAGCTCCTCCCCTCTACGTCACTCCCAGTCATTCTCTTGCACCCAACGACTAGATAGGATGTGTGAGAGGACTATGGTGATTATACTTAGTTTTTATAACTTCAATCAAAAGTTTGTTATTTTACAATAGCACCGGAGCGTGTTATTGCCTCTCTGGCAGAGTTTGAAGAAGAATCTACCAGAGTTTTTACTATGATTTTAACCGGAGTAGTTAAGATCATATTGCTGTTTCTCGGCCATCTGAGGGAGGTAAAAGCTTCAGATCAGGGGACAGCGGGCAGATGAATCTGCATTGAGGTATGTAGCAGTTTTTATTTTCTGAATGGAATTGATGAGAAAATCCTGCCATACCGTTATAATGACATGTATGTATACTCTACACTTCAGTATTCTGGGGATGGTACTTCACTGGAATTACTCTGTAAAAAGTACATTAAACCTTTTAATAGGTATTTATTATGTTAAACGTTTTTGCTGGAATGTAGAATCGTTTGCATTTTCTGAGGTACTGAGTGAATAAATGTTTGGGCATTATTTTTCCACTTGGCAGTTGCTTGTTTTAATTGTGACAGTTTCGTTTCTCTCTCACTGCTGTGTGTGAGGGGGAGGGGCCGTTTTTGGCGCTCTTTGCTACGCATCAAAAATTTCCAGTCAGTTACTCTTGTATTTCCTGCATGATCCGGTTCATCTCTAACAGAACTCAGGGGTCTTCAAACTTCTTTGAAGGGAGGTAGATTCTCTCAGCAGAGCTGTGAGACTTATATATTGACTGTGATTAAAAACGTTGCTCTGTAATTTTTACGTTTCAAATTTAATTATTGTTACTTTACTAATGGGAACAAACCTTTGCTAAAAGTTGTGTTGTTTTCAAGGATTGATGCTATAACAGTTTTTCAGTTCATTATTTCAACTGTCATTTAATCGTTTAGTGCTTCTTTGAGGCACAGTACGTTTTTGTTAAATAAGATTATAACCAAGTTGCAAGTTTATTTGCTAGTGTGTTAAACATGTCTGATTCAGAGGAAGATACCTGTGTCATTTGTTCCAATGCCAAGGTGGAGCCCAATAGAAATTTATGTACTAACTGTATTGATGCTACTTTAAATAAAAGCCAATCTGTACAAATTGAACAAATTTCACCAAACAGCGAGGGGAGAGTTATGCCGACTAACTCGCCTCACGTGTCAGTACCTGCATCTCCCGCCCGGGAGGTGCGTGATATTGTGACGCCTAGTACATCTGGGCGGCCATTACAGATAACATTACAAGATATGGCTACTGTTATGACTGAAGTTTTGGCTAAATTACCAGAACTAAGGGGCAAGCGTGATCACTCTGGGGTGAGAACAGAGTGCGCTGATAATACTAGAGCCATGTCTGATACTGCGTCACAGCTTGCAGAGCATGAGGACGGAGAGCTTCATTCTGTGGGTGACGGTTCTGATCCAAACAGATTGGATTCAGATATTTCAAATTTTAAATTTAAATTGGAGAACCTCCGTGTATTACTAGGGGAGGTTTTAGCGGCTCTTAATGATTGTAACACTGTTGCAATACCAGAGAAATTGTGTAGGTTGGATAAATACTTTGCGGTACCGGCGAGTACTGACGTTTTTCCTATACCTAGAGACTAACTGAAATTGTTACTAAGGAGTGGGATAGACCCGGTGTGCCGTTCTCACCCCCTCCAATATTTAGAAAGATGTTTCCAATAGACGCCACCACACGGGACTTATGGCAAACGGTCCCTAAGGTGGAGGGAGCAGTTTCTACTTTAGCTAAGCGTACCACTATCCCGTTGGAGGATAGCTGTGCTTTTTCAGATCCAATGGATAAAAAATTAGAGGGTTACCTTAAGAAAATGTTTGTTCAACAAGGTTTTATATTGCAACCCCTTGCATGCATCGCGCCGATTACGGCTGCGGCAGCATTTTGGATGGAGTCTCTGGAAGAGAACCTTAGTTCAGCTACGCTGGACGACATTACGGACAGGCTTAGAGTCCTTAAACTAGCTAATTCATTCATTTCGGAGGCCGTAGTACATTTAACCAAACTTACGGCTAAGAACTCAGGATTCGCCATTCAGGCACGTAGGGCGCTGTGGCTAAAATCCTGGTCAGCTGATGTAACTTCTAAGTCCAAATTACTTAATATACCTTTCAAAGGGCAAACTTTATTTGGGCCCGGTTTGAAAGAAATTATCGCTGACATTACAGGAGGTAAGGGCCACGCCCTGCCTCAAGACAAAGCCAAAGCTAAGGCTAGACAGTCTAATTTTCGTCCCTTTCGGAATTTCAAAGCAGGAGCAGCACCAACTTCCACTGCACCAAAACAGGAAGGAGCCGTTGCTCGTTACAGACAAGGCTGGAAACCTAACCAGTCCTGGAACAAGGGCAAGCAGGCCAGGAAACCTGCTGCTGCCCCTAAGACAGCATGAATCGAGGGCCCCCGATCCGGGACCGGATCTAGTGGGGGGCAGACTCTCTCTCTTCGCCCAGGCTTGGGCAAGAGATGTTCAGGATCCCTGGGCGCTAGAGATCATATCTCAGGGATACCTTCTAGACTTCAAATTCTCTCCCCCAAGAGGGAGATTTCATCTGTCAAGGTTGTCAACAAACCAGATAAAGAAAGAAGCGTTTCTACGCTGTGTACAAGATCTGTTATTAATGGGAGTGATCCATCCAGTTCCGCGGTCGGAACAAGGACAAGGGTTTTACTCAAACCTGTTTGTGGTTCCCAAAAAAGAGGGAACTTTCAGGCCAATCTTGGATTTAAAGATCCTAAACAAATTCCTAAGAGTTCCATCGTTCAAAATGGAAACTATTCGGACAATCTTACCCATGATCCAAAAGGGTCAGTACATGACCACAGTGGATTTAAAGGATGCTTACCTTCACATACCGATTCACAAAGATCATTACCGGTATCTAAGGTTTGCCTTCTTAGACAGGCATTACCAGTTTGTAGCTCTTCCATTCGGATTGGCTACGGCTCCAAGAATCTTCACAAAGGTTCTGGGTGCCCTTCTGGCGGTACTAAGACCGCGAGGAATTTCGGTAGCTCCGTACCTAGACGACATTCTGATACAAGCTTCAAGCTTTCAAACTGCCAAGTCTCATACAGAGTTAGTTCTGGCATTTCTAAGGTCGCATGGATGGAAAGTGAACGAAAAGAAGAGTTCTCTCTTTCCTCTCACAAGAGTTCCATTCTTGGGGACTCTTATAGATTCTGTAGAAATGAAGATTTATCTGACAGAAGACAGATTAACAAAGCTTCTAAATGCATGCCGTGTCCTTCATTCCATTCAACTCCCGTCAGTAGCTCAATGCATGTAGGTGATCGGCTTAATGGTAGCAGCAATGGACATAGTACCCTTTGCACGTCTACATCTCAGACCGCTGCAATTGTGCATGCTGAGTCAGTGGAATGGGGATTACTCAGACTTGTCCCCTACTCTGAATCTGGATCAAGAGACCAGAAACTCTCTTCTATGGTGGCTTTCTCGGCCACATCTGTCCAGGGGGATGCCATTCAGCAGGCCGGACTGGACAATTGTAACAACAGACGCCAGCCTACTAGGTTGGGGCGCTGTCTGGAATTCTCTGAAGGCTCAGGGACAATGGAATCAGGAGGAAAGTCTCCTACCAATAAACATTCTGGAATTGAGAGCAGTTCTCAATGCCCTTCTGGCTTGGCCCCAGTTAAAAACTCGGGGGTTCATCAGGTTTCAGTCGGACAACATCACGACTGTAGCTTACATCAACCATCAAGGAGGGACAAGAAGCTCCCTAGCAATGATGGAAGTATCAAAGATAATTCGCTGGGCAGAGTCTCACTCTTGCCACCTGTCAGCAATCCACATCCCGGGAGTGGAGAACTGGGAGGCGGATTTCTTGAGTCGCCAGACTTTTCATCCGGGGGAGTGGGAACTTCATCCGGAGGTCTTTGCCCAAATACTTCGACGTTGGGGCAAACCAGAGATAGATCTCATGGCGTCTCGCCAGAACGCCAAACTTCCTCGCTACGGGTCCAGATCCAGGGATCCGGGAGCGGTTCTGATAGATGCTTTGACAGCACCTTGGAACTTCGGGATGGCTTATGTGTTTCCACCCTTCCCGCTGCTTCCTCGATTGATTGCCAAAATCAAACAGGAGAGAGCATCAGTGGTTCTAATAGCGCCTGCATGGCCACGCAGGACTTGGTATGCAGATCTAGTGGACATGTCATCCTGTCCGCCTTGGTCTCTACCTCTAAGACAGGACCTTCTGATACAGGGTCCATTCAAACATCAAAATCTAACTTCTCTGAAGCTGACTGCTTGGAAATTGAACGCTTGATTTTATCAAAACGTGGGTTTTCTGAGTCGGTTATTGATACCCTGATACAGGCTAGGAAGCCTGTTACCAGAAGGATTTACCATAAGATATGGCGTAAATACCTATACTGGTGCGAATCCAAAGGTTACTCCTGGAGTAAGGTTAGGATTCCTAGGATATTGTCCTTTCTACAAGAAGGTTTAGAAAAGGGTTTATCGGCTAGTTCATTAAAGGGACAGATCTCAGCTCTGTCCATCTTGTTGCACAGGCGTCTGTCAGAAAATCCAGACGTCCAGGCCTTTTGTCAGGCTTTAGCTAGAATCAAGCCTGTGTTTAAAACTGTTGCTCCGCCATGGAGTTTGAACTTAGTTCTTAATGTTTTACAGGGTGTTCCGTTTGAACCCCTTCATTCCATTGATATCAAGTTGTTATCTTGGAAAGTTCTGTTTTTAATGGCTATTTCTTCGGCTCGGAGAGTCACTGAGTTATCAGCTTTACATTGTGATTCTCCTTATTTGATTTTTCATTCAGATAAGGTAGTTCTGCGTACTAAACCTGGGTTCTTACCTAAGGTAGTCACTAACAGGAACATCAATCAAGAGATCGTGGTTCCTTCCCTGTGCCCGAATCCTTCTTCAAAGAAGGAACGTCTTCTACACAATCTGGATGTAGTTCGTGCCCTCAAGTTCTACTTGCAGGCAACTAAGGACTTTCGACAAACGTCTTCCCTGTTTGTCGTGTACTCTGGTCAGAGGAGAGGTCATAAGGCTTCGGCTACCTCTCTCTCCTTCTGGCTTCGTAGCATAATTCGTTTAGCCTATGAGACTGCTGGACAGCAGCCTCCTGAAAGAATTACAGCTCATTCTACTAGAGCTGTGGCTTCCACTTGGGCCTTTAAGAATGAGGCCTCTGTTGAACAGATTTGCAAGGCTGCAACTTGGTCTTCGCTTCATACTTTTTCCAAATTTTACAAATTTGACACTTTTGCTTCTTCGGAGGCTATTTTTGGGAGAAAGGTTCTTCAGGCAGTGGTTCCTTCTGTATAATGAGCCTGCCTATCCCTCCCGTCATCCGTGTACTTTTGCTTTGGTATTGGTATCCCAGAAGTAATGATGACCCGTGGACTGATCACACATAACAGAAGAAAACATAATTTATGCTTACCTGATAAATTCCTTTCTTCTGTTGTGTGATCAGTCCACGGCCCGCCCTGTTTTTTAAGGCAGGTAAATATTTTTTAAATTATACTCCAGTCACCACTTCACCCTTGGTTTCTCCTTTCTCGTTGATTCTTGGTCGAATGACTGGGAGTGACGTAGAGGGGAGGAGCTATATGCAGCTCTGCTGGGTGAATCCTCTTGCATTTCCTGTTGGGGAGGAGTTATATCCCAGAAGTAATGATGACCCGTGGACTGATCACACAACAGAAGAAAGGAATTTATCAGGTAAGCATAAATTATGTTTTTTATTATTCAATCAAGAGTTTGTTATTTTAAAATAGTGCTGGTATGTACTATTTACTCTGAAACAGAAAAGAGATGAAGATTTCTGTTTGTAAGAGGAAAATGATTTTAGCAACCGTTACTAAAATCGATGGTTGTTCCACACAGGACTGTTGAGAGGAATTAACTTCAGTTGGGGGAACAGTGAGCAGACTTTTGCTGCTTGAGGTATGACACATTCTAACAAGACGATGTAATGCTGGAAGCTGTCATTTTCCCTATGGGATCCGGTAAGCCATTTTTATTACAGAGTAAATAAGGGCTTCACAAGGGCTTGTTAAGACTGTAGACATTTTCTGGGCTAAATCGATTCATATATAACATATTTAGCCTTGAGGAATCATTTAATATGGGTATTTTTGTAAAATAATATCGGCAGGCACTGTTTTAGACACCTTATTCTCTAGGGGCTTTCCCTAATCATAGGCAGAGCCTCATTTTCGCGCCGGTATTGCGCACTTGTTTTTGAGAAGCATGACATGCAGTCGCATGTGTGAGGAGCTCTGATACATAAAAAAGACTTTCTGAAGGCGTCATTTGGTATCGTATTCCCCTTTGGGCTTGGTTGGGTCTCAGCAAAGCAGATACCAGGGACTGTAAAGGGGTTAAAGATAAAAACGGCTCCGGTTCCGTTATTTTAAGGGTTAAAGCTTCCAAATTTGGTGTGCAATACTTTTAAGGCTTTAAGACACTGTGGTGAAATTTTGGTGAATTTTGAACAATTCCTTCATACTTTTTCGCAATTGCAGTAATAAAGTGTGTTCAGTTTAAAATTTAAAGTGACAGTAACGGTTTTATTTTAAAACGTTTTTTGTACTTTGTTATCAAGTTTATGCCTGTTTAACATGTCTGAACTACCAGATAGACTGTGTTCTGAATGTGGGGAAGCCAAGGTTCCTTCTCATTTAAATAGATGTGATTTATGTGACACTGAAAATGATGCCCAAGATGATTCCTCAAGTGAGGGGAGTAAGCATGGTACTGCATCATTCCCTCCTTCGTCTACACCAGTCTTGCCCACTCAGGAGGCCCCTAGTACATCTAGCGCGCCAATACTCCTTACTATGCAACAATTAACGGCTGTAATGGATAATTCTATCAAAAACATTTTAGCCAAAATGCCCACTTATCAGCGTAAGCGCGACTGCTCTGTTTTAGATACTGAAGAGCATGAGGACGCTGAGGATAATGGTTCTGATATGCCCCTTCACCAGTCTGAGGGGGCCAGGGAGGTTTTGTCTGAGGGAGAAATTTCAGATTCAGGGAAAATTTCTCAACAAGCTGAACCCGATGTGATTACATTTAAATTTAAGTTGGAACATCTCCGCGCTCTGCTTAAGGAGGTGTTATCCACTCTGGATGATTGTGAGAATTTGATCATCCCAGAGAAACTATGTAAAATGGACAAGTTCCTAGAGGTCCCGGGGCCCCCAGAAGCTTTTCCTATACCCAAGCGGGTGGCGGACATTGTAAATAAAGAATGGGAAAGGCCCGGTATACCTTTCGTCCCTCCCCCCATATTTAAAAAATTGTTTCCCATGGTCGACCCCAGAAAGGACTTATGGCAGACAGTCCCCAAGGTCGAGGGGGGCGGTTTCTACTTTAAACAAACGCACCACTATACCCATAGAAGATAGTTGTGCTTTCAAAGATCCTATGGATAAAAAATTAGAAGGTTTGCTTAAAAAGATGTTTGTTCAGCAAGGTTACCTTCTACAACCAATTTCATGCATTGTCCTTGTCACTACAGCCGTGTGTTTCTGGTTCGATGAGCTAGAAAAGGCGATCGATAGTGATTCTCCTCCTTATGAGGAGATTATGGACAGAATCCGTGCTCTCAAATTGGCTAATTCTTTCACCCTAGACGCCACTTTGCAATTGGCTAGGTTAGCGGCGAAAAATTCTGGGTTTGCTATTGTGGCGCGCAGAGCGCTTTGGTTGAAATCTTGGTCAGCGGATGCGTCTTCCAAGAACAAATTGCTTAACATTCCTTTCAAGGGGAAAACGCTGTTTGGCCCTGACTTGAAAGAGATTATCTCTGATATCACTGGGGGTAAGGGCCACGCCCTTCCTCAGGATAGGTCTTTCAAGGCCAAAAATAAACCTAATTTTCGTCCCTTTCGTAGAAACGGACCAGCCCCAAGTGCTACGTCCTCTAAGCAAGAGGGTAATACTTCTCAAGCCAAGCCAGCCTGGAGGCCAATGCAAGGCTGGAACAAGGGAAAGCAGGCCAAGAAGCCTGCCACTGCTACCAAGACAGCATGAAATGTTGGCCCCCGATCCGGGACCGGATCTGGTGGGGGGCAGACTCTCTCTCTTCGCTCAGGCTTGGGCAAGATATGTTCTGGATCCTTGGGCACTAGAAATAGTCTCCCAAGGTTATCTTCTGGAATTCAAGGGGCCTCCCCCAAGGGGGAGGTTCCACAGGTCTCAATTGTCTTCAGACCACATGAAAAGACAGGCATTCTTACATTGTGTAGAAGACCTGTTAAAAATGGGAGTGATTCATCCTGTTCCTTTAGGAGAACAAGGGATGGGGTTCTACTCCAATCTGTTCGTAGTTCCCAAAAAAGAGGGAACATTCAGACCAATCTTAGATCTCAAGATCCTAAACAAGTTTCTCAAGGTTCCATCGTTCAAAATGGAAACCATTCGAACAATTCTTCCTTCCATCCAGGAAGGTCAATTCATGACCACGGTGGATTTAAAGGATGCGTATCTACATATTCCTATCCACAAGGAACATCATCGGTTCCTAAGGTTCGCATTCCTGGACAAGCATTACCAGTTTGTGGCACTTCCGTTCGGATTAGCCACTGCTCCAAGGATTTTCACAAAGGTACTAGGGTCCCTTCTAGCGGTGCTAAGACCAAGGGGCATTGCAGTAGTACCTTACTTGGACGACATTCTGATTCAAGCGTCGTCCCTTCCTCAAGCAAAGGCTCACACGGACATTGTCCTGGCCTTTCTCAGATCTCACGGGTGGAAAGTGAACGTAGAAAAAAGTTCTCTATCTCCGTCAACAAGGGTTCCCTTCTTGGGAACAATAATAGACTCCTTAGAAATGAGGATTTTTCTGACAGAGGCCAGAAAATCAAAACTTCTAAACTCTTGTCAAATACTTCATTCTGTTCCTCTTCCTTCCATAGCGCAGTGCATGGAAGTAATAGGTTTGATGGTAGCGGCAATGGACATAGTTCCTTTTGCGCGAATTCATCTAAGACCATTACAACTGTGCATGCTCAGTCAGTGGAATGGGGACTATACAGACTTGTCTCCGACGATACAAGTAGATCAGAGGACCAGAGATTCACTCCGTTGGTGGCTGTCCCTGGACAACCTGTCACAGGGGATGAGCTTCCGCAGACCAGAGTGGGTCATTGTCACGACCGACGCCAGTCTGGTGGGCTGGGGGCGCGGTCTGGGGACCCCTGAAAGCTCAGGGTCTTTGGTCTCGGGAAGAATCTCTTCTCCCGATAAATATTCTGGAACTGAGAGCGATATTCAATGCTCTCAAGGCTTGGCCTCAGCTAGCAAAGGCCAAGTTCATACGGTTTCAATCAGACAACATGACGACTGTTGCGTACATCAACCATCAGGGGGGAACAAGGAGTTCCCTGGCGATGGAAGAAGTGACCAAAATCATTCAATGGGTGGAGACTCACTCCTGCCACTTGTCTGCAATCCACATCCCAGGAGTGGAAAATTGGGTAGCGGATTTTCTGAGTCGTCAGACATTTCATCCGGGGGAGTGGGAACTCCATCCGGAAATCTTTGCCCAAATTACTCAATTGTGGGGCATTCCAGACATGGATCTGATGGCCTCTCGTCAGAACTTCAAGGTTCCTTGCTACGGGTCCAGATCCAGGGATCCCAAGGCGACTCTAGTAGATGCACTAGTAGCACCTTGGACCTTCAAACTAGCTTATGTATTCCCGCCGTTTCCTCTCATCCCCAGGCTGGTAGCCAGGATCAATCAGGAGAGGGCATCGGTGATCTTGATAGCTCCTGCGTGGCCACGCAGGACTTGGTATGCAGACCTGGTGAATATGTCATCGGCTCCACCATGGAAGCTACCTTTGAGACGAGACCTTCTTGTTCAAGGTCCGTTCGAACATCCGAATCTGGTCTCACTCCAACTGACTGCTTGGAGATTGAACGCTTGATCTTATCAAAGCGAGGGTTCTCAGATTCTGTCATTGATACTCTTGTTCAGGCCAGAAAGCCTGTAACTAGAAAAATTTACCACAAAATATGGAAAAAATATATCTGTTGGTGTGAATCTAAAGGATTCCCTTGGGACAAGGTAAAAATTCCTAAGATTCTATCCTTTCTTCAAGAAGGTTTGGAGAAAGGATTATCTGCAAGTTCCTTGAAGGGACAGATTTCTGCCTTGTCTGTGTTACTTCACAAAAAGCTGGCAGCTGTGCCAGATGTTCAAGCCTTTGTTCAGGCTCTGGTTAGAATCAAGCCTGTTTACAAACCTTTGACTCCTCCTTGGAGTCTCAATTTAGTTCTTTCAGTTCTTCAGGGGGTTCCGTTTGAACCCTTACATTCCGTTGATATTAAGTTATTATCTTGGAAAGTTTTGTTTTTGGTTGCAATTTCTTCTGCTAGAAGAGTTTCAGAATTATCTGCTCTGCAGTGTTCTCCTCCTTATCTGGTGTTCCATGCAGATAAGGTGGTTTTACGTACTAAACCTGGTTTTCTTCCGAAAGTTGTTTCTAATAAAAACATTAACCAGGAGATAGTCGTGCCTTCTTTGTGTCCGAATCCAGTTTCAAAGAAGGAACGTTTGTTGCACAATTTGGATGTTGTTCGTGCTCTAAAATTCTATTTAGATGCTACAAAGGATTTTAGACAAACATCTTCCTTGTTTGTTGTTTATTCTGGTAAAAGGAGAGGTCAAAAAGCAACTTCTACCTCTCTCTCTTTTTGGATTAAAAGCATCATCAGATTGGCTTATGAGACTGCCGGACGGCAGCCTCCTGAAAGAATCACAGCTCATTCCACTAGGGCTGTGGCTTCCACATGGGCCTTCAAGAACGAGGCTTCTGTTGATCAGATATGTAAGGCAGCGACTTGGTCTTCACTGCACACTTTTACTAAATTTTACAAGTTTGATACTTTTGCTTCTTCTGAGGCTATTTTTGGGAGAAAGGTTTTGCAAGCCGTGGTGCCTTCCATCTAGGTGACCTGATTTGCTCCCTCCCTTCATCCGTGTCCTAAAGCTTTGGTATTGGTTCCCACAAGTAAGGATGACGCCGTGGACCGGACACACCTATGTTGGAGAAAACAGAATTTATGTTTACCTGATAAATTACTTTCTCCAACGGTGTGTCCGGTCCACGGCCCGCCCTGGTTTTTTAATCAGGTCTGATAATTTATTTTCTTTAACTACAGTCACCACGGTATCATATGGTTTCTCCTATGCAAATATTCCTCCTTTACGTCGGTCGAATAACTGGGGAAGGCGGAGCCTAGGAGGGATCATGTGACCAGCTTTGCTGGGCTCTTTGCCATTTCCTGTTGGGGAAGAGAATATCCCACAAGTAAGGATGACGCCGTGGACCGGACACACCGTTGGAGAAAGTAATTTATCAGGTAAACATAAATTCTGTTTTTAGTGTGTTTGTCCTGGGACATCTGAAGGGACTAGCATCGTGCACTCTCATATTATTTCACCAATCAGGTAAAGGAAGCTTACTATGAAATCTCATGAGATCACAGTAAGAGTTCATGACCTCAGCACTGCTGATGCTGATTGGCTGCTGTTCATTTCTTCATTTTTTTTTTTACCTGCAGCTGGGAGAAGCTGAGTATAACTTTTTACACAGAACTTACTCTGCTGACCTGAGGAGATTGTGATGTAAAATATCTTCCTTTTTTACATAGAGATGCTCAGGGGATATTTTCCTGTCAGCTTTTTACAGTTATACTGCATCAGTTTCAAGTGATTTAGCATATGAGTATTATGTCCCTTTAAGGGATATGGAAGTCTAACACTCATGATTCCGTTAGAGCATGCGGTTTTTAAAATAATTTTAATTAAAGGGACACTAAACCCCAATTTTTTTCTTTTATGATTAAGATAAAGCATGCAATTTTAAGCAACTTTCTAATTTACTCCTATTATCAATTTTTCTTCATTCTCTTGCTATCTCTATTTGAAAAGCAAGAATGTAAGTTTAGAAGCCGGTGCATTTTTGGTTCATAATCTGGGTTGTGCTTGCTGATTGGTGGCTAAATGCACCGACCAATAATTTAAGTGCTGTCCAGGGTACTGAACTAAAAAATGGCTAGCTCCTTAGCTTAGATGCATTCTTTTTCAAATAAAGATAGCAAGACAACGAAGAAAAATTGATAATAGGAGTAAATTAGAAAGTTGCTTAAAATGGCATGCTCTATCAGAACCATGAAATAAATAAATTTGCGTTTAGTATCCCTTTAACTTCTGAAATTACGATTTACCTCTTTCTCTTTGTTTTCTGCCTTGAAATGTGACCATGAGGATATACTGAGGTAGGCTCTGATGCATGAATATATCTTGTGCGCTATGTGGCATTAAAGTGACAGTCAAGTCAAAATTAAACTTTCATGATTCAGATAGAACACACAATTTAAACAACTTTGCAATGTGTATAATCTTTTTATATGCACAGTTTTTGTGTCGCCAGCCCTTACTGAGCGTGTGCAAGATTCACAGAATATATGTATATGCATTTTTTTTTATTGGCTGGCTGTTACATGATGCATTAGGAAGGAAAATGCAACTAACTGACATATGTCAGAAAAAAACTCCTACTTCGCGTTTGAAATTTAAACTAAGTGATTTTGCATTGTCTCTTTATTATGTATTTATTGATTATGCAATTCTACAGTGTTTAATGATCATTTAATGTGTGTAGCAATTTTATACAATCAGCCTGTAGAGGTAGCTTTGTACTGCAGCAGCTTTAGGCACTCCTTTAAATCACTATGGGAAACTTCGCTAGAGAAATAAGTTTATGCTACAATTGAGCCTGTATAAATATTAAGCCTCTCCTGTCAACATCACAAAATGCTGATTGGATGTCTAACTCCTCATATTCTGCTGGATAGGAGGAGTCAAACAATTAAATCCTGTGCTGATAAAAATATGATGGTTTTTTCAAGTGCCAGAGTAGTAGCTCTGTGTTTTCTGACTTGTGAGATGCATATGTTTGGCATGCATTAATATGCTTTCTTATGAATCTATCATTTTTATTACTATTATTATTACCATTTATTTATAAAGCACCCACATGGTATGGAGCACTGTTCTGATTCTCGTCTAGTTATGGGAAACCCTTTATATTAAAAGCTTTATGATCATCTGATTACTTATATTAAGATATTGTAAAGTTTGTTTTCTCTTTAGAGGAGATGTGTACATAATTATTCTTTTGGTCCTGAATAGCAATGTTTTGTTTCCCTACATTATTCAAAATGACAGCATGCAAACAGTCAATAAAACGGCTAGTGCTTCACTGCCAAAGTAATCTAAAGTACCTGGCAGAGAAAAGTCTTCCAACCCTACCTGATGCTAGCAGCTATATAGCTAATGCAAGCAGATCTGTGAGTGTTCTGTTTCTTATTTTAATATCTATATATCTGTTTTCTTTGATTGCACATTATTTCATATTTTATTTTAAAATGGTTGATCATAATAATAATTAACAACTACCATATCCTGAATCTACATAGTATCATGCCAAGTGTTCTCCAGTAGACATGGTGGGGGCAGTGTAATTTTTTTTTTTAATATTATATCATTTTGTGCTATCCAAAGCACAAATTAATTGCATCATTAATATGGTTTTGAATATGTAAAGTGATCTATAAATTTTATCCTGAAATTTGTGTATGGTCTGTAGATCCTTCCAGCAAGCTTTAATTCAGGGGGGGGGGGGGGGGATAAAAACGATCTTTCTATATATTATACATCCGCAACATGCACTCACTCCTATATGTTGGTTAGGTAGCCCAGGTGTCTCCTCATTTTTTGCACATGAATCAAAGTATACAGGAGGGCACTCACGGGTCTTTCCATCAAGAAAAGTTTTCTTTATTTTCATGAATCTAATAATTTACAGGTTGACGTCTTGGCTGGTACAGTCAGCCTTTTTCAAGACAATCTACAATTAAATATACAATTTATAAATCCATAGTGCTATAAGCCCCAAGGCAGAACATACAGTGATCTGAGATGTCATCGCAAAAAATGCAGCATGTCTGCAGAAAGAACAGGACACATGCAGGAACTGTTAGCGCTTGAACTTTTTAGTGCTGCTCCACATTAGACAGTTCTCTTCAAACAGAGCTGTGCTCTGGTTGCAGTGTGTAAGTTTTCCTTAACACAGTGCATCCAGAGCATAGTGCTGTTTGAAGTGAGCAGTCAAATATGCAGTAGCGCTGCAAAGCAGCAGCACATTGCTTATTTACTGGCTCTGAGTTTTTTTTCAAACTTGCCCCCTAGCCTTTCCCAGTCTGCAAAGCTGTTTATTCTGAATGTAAGACGTTAGTATGAGCATTTCATGTTTTTTTATTACTACATTTCTGTTAGACCAAGAGAAAAGGAAACAGATTTATTCAAGAGATATTTTAAAATTTCTTTTTTTGTATGCAGCTAATTTGCAATGAAATTATATTATAAAGCATTACAAATTGCTTTATTCCTCGGCTAACAACACATTTCAATTGAACTGGTGCCTTAGTCTGTCTAATATAAAATATAAGTTTATTTAAAAATGACCTGCAGAAAAAATTTAACTAAAAAAATCTCATTGCAGAAAGTGAAGAAAAGTTCTGCCTCTGTGTCTATAAGTACTATGCACATTAGCTTTACATATATCAAACAAAATTGAAATTAACCAACTACAAAATTCTCACCCTCTGTGAACCCATTAAAGTACAATGTGAAATATACTATTTTATTTTCAATTCCAAATTTAAAATATGTATAGAAATATATATACCCTCTTATATAGCTGTGTATGTCTAAATATTGCTTATGTACAAAATGTTTTAATCACTTTACTAATACTGAACATATTTTAACCCAGTTTTCCTTAACTTAGCCACTAATATTTCAATTTGGAGCAAAGGAGAAACAATGAAACTGTTTGCAGTTATACATAAATGGTATAGTTGGTATATTACGCTAAACGTGCAGCGTCTAAACCCTGACAACATTAACAAACCATCAGCCCAGCCCCCAAATACACAATTAGTAGGTCTGATATCAAAGTAATACGGCACCCAAACACTGTCATTATTCTCACCAACAAATAATATCTATCTTAGAAATTCAGGATGGGAATATGTGCGAGTGCTGACAATCAATGTTTAAAATAGCCGCTATAGGACCTACGTAATTTCCCGCCTTAATCATGGATTGGAGGGATTACAAGGAGGTGTGTGAAGTTAGCGGCCAATCAGACTAGGGGATGAGCCTACGATCGCTGCTATACATGCAGCTGGTACTATGTGTTTTACACTGAAAGGAAGTAAACATCAGACTGACTAGAGTTTGCCATGATATCGCCAAGGTTTTGAGGCTAACCTGACAAAATCATTAACCTTTTGTATCCGCACTAAAAATGCAGGATCTAAATCATAAAATTCTATTATGGCACTAGGTATTTAAATCCCAGATGCATACCGTGTATGGCTAAATGCATGGAATATATCTCCCTGGGGCTGAATGCATAGATGAAATGAGACATGATCACAGATATTGACAGTTTACACATATCCATCAACATAAGTCATCCATATAGGATGAAATAACATAGCATCCAGTGGGGTACCGGTCCCTAGGGAATCAACCAAAATATGGCAATATACACATGATTATACACGTTATTGATCATTTCTATACAGGGAGTGCAGAATTATTAGGCAAATGAGTATTTTGACCACATCATCCTCTTTATGCATGTTGTCTTACTCCAAGCTGTATAGGCTCGAAAGCCTACTACCAATTAAGCATATTAGGTGATGTGCATCTCTGTAATGAGAAGGGGTGTGGTCTAATGACATCAACACCCTATATCAGGTGCGCATAATTATTAGGCAACTTCCTTTCCTTTGGCAAAATGGGTCAAAAGAAGGACTTGACAGGCTCAGAAAAGTCAAAAATAGTGAGATATCTTGCAGAGGGATGCAGCACTCTTAAAATTGCAAAGCTTCTGAAGCGTGATCATCGAACAATCAAGCGTTTCATTCAAAATAGTCAACAGGGTCGCAAGAAGCGTGTGGAAAAACCAAGGCGCAAAATAACTGCCCATGAACTGAGAAAAGTCAAGCGTGCAGCTGCCAAGATGCCACTTGCCACCAGTTTGGCCATATTTCAGAGCTGCAACATCACTGGAGTGCCCAAAAGCACAAGGTGTGCAATACTCAGAGACATGGCCAAGGTAAGAAAGGCTGAAAGACGACCACCACTGAACAAGACACACAAGCTGAAACGTCAAGACTGGGCCAAGAAATATCTCAAGACTGATTTTTCTAAGGTTTTATGGACTGATGAAATGAGAGTGAGTCTTGATGGGCCAGATGGATGGGCCCGTGGCTGGATTGGTAAAGGGCAGAGAGCTCCAGTCCGACTCAGACGCCAGCAAGGTGGAGGTGGAGTACTGGTTTGGGCTGGTATCATCAAAGATGAGCTTGTGGGGCCTTTTCGGGTTGAGGATGGAGTCAAGCTCAACTCCCAGTCCTACTGCCAGTTTCTGGAAGACAACTTCTTCAAGCAGTGGTACAGGAAGAAGTCTGCATCCTTCAAGAAAAACATGATTTTCATGCAGGACAATGCTCCATCACACACGTCCAAGTACTCCACAGCGTGGCTGGCAAGAAAGGGTATAAAAGAAGAAAATCTAATGACATGGCCTCCTTGTTCACCTGATCTGAACCCCATTGAGAACCTGTGGTCCATCATCAAATGTGAGATTTACAAGGAGGGAAAACAGTACACCTCTCTGAACAGTGTCTGGGAGGCTGTGGTTGCTGCTGCACGCAATGTTGATGGTGAACAGATCAAAACACTGACAGAATCCATGGATGGCAGGCTTTTGAGTGTCCTTGCAAAGAAAGGTGGCTATATTGGTCACTGATTTGTTTTTGTTTTGTTTTTGAATGTCAGAAATGTATATTTCTGAATGTTGAGATGTTTTATTGGTTTCACTGGTAAAAATAAATAATTGAAATGGGTATATATTTGTTTTTTGTTAAGTTGCCTAATTATTATGCACAGTAATAGTCACCTGCACACACAGATATCCCCTTAAAATAGCTATAACTAAAAACAAACTAAAAACTACTTCCAAAACTATTCAGCTTTGATATTAATGAGTTTTTTGGGTTCATTGAGAACATGGTTGTTCAATAATAAAATTAATCCTCAAAAATACAACTTGCCTAATAATTCTGCACTCCCTGTATATGTGTTAGTAAAACAGAGATAGGTCTGAGTGTTAAGCCCTTTCGGACACATGGTACCTAAACGGTGTATCCACCATGCCTCTCTTTAAGAGCTCCTCGTCTCTGTTACCACTTTCTTTGAGAGGGGAAACCCTATCTATCAGTATGGTTCTCATCATGGCAGTAGTGTGGCCATGTTCTAAAAAGTGGCGTGCTACAGGTTGATCGCTGTCATGGTTCTTATATGCTGCCCTGATAGCACTTTTATGGTTGGCAAGTACAGGTCTTGCCAAAATAATACTTCCCACAGGGGCAAATGATAACATAAATAACAAAATCTGAAGTGCATGTTAATCTATGCATGATGGAATATTGTTTTGCCCTGTAAGGGTGTCTAAATGTCTCACCTGTTAGCATGGTGTTACAAGTTACGCAACTGCCGCATTTAAAACAACCCACCTTTCTCTTAGGTAACCATGTTTGCATATCACAATTTGTCATGTTTGTCAATCATGGATTGTAGACTTTTGCCTTTTTTATATACCATATGTGGAGGTTTTAAACCTTTAAAGCAGTGTTTTTCAACCAGTGTGCCGTGTCACACTAGTGTGCCATGAGAGATCCTCAGGTGTGCCACGGCAGACTGACAACAGTGCGGGGGTGTCCCTCTTTCAAATTTTGAAATATTGGGAGGTATGTGACAGGCTCATCAGGCATAATTTACAACCATAGAGTCTTGATAAAGGCGCAAGTCACGGCGCTGAAACGTGTAGAAAACCCGACATAGAGTGTGGATACTATTGGCTCCAGCACAGGAAAACTCCCCCCACGATCCGGTTGCCCGATAGGTCCTCCGTGTACAACGTCATACGCACACCTGGGTAGGAAGTAGTTGCGGAGGAAATTCAAACATCAGCAACGCCGCTTGGAGAACTCAGCTTGTTTACAGAAGCACTCTTCCCAGAACCCACGGCATCACAAAGAAAAACACGGAGGTAAGGAGTATCGGAGGTCCGGTTAGGGGGAGCACAGCTGTAAACTTTTAACCTGCAAATAACACATTTGGATTTTAACAGTCTCAGGACAAGTTGTGGCCACAATTTAGGATTATCCTAAAGGATTATAACATCTGAACTTACTGCACAAATATCCAGTTTTTATTATATTTTTTATAAGGATGTACTCCAACATGCTCTAATATATATGCTGACATGGTATGAATTGTATATGGCAGTAGAATCAGTTTTTTAATCAAGTTCTAAGTAAACTTTTCTTATATACAAACAGTTCGATTTTGTTTATTTATTCACTTATAAAGTACAGTTGAAATTTAATTTGTAACAATTGTAACATTGTATATGTATTGGAGATACAACTTCATAGTTTAAAGAAACAGAAGAATATTGCAAGTCAGTTATTTATACACACCAGTCAGAACTTAAGGAACAGGAGTATTTAAGGAACACCGGATATAGACCGATAAATTAGAAACGCACACTTTTCCCTTAAACACTTAATATTAGAAACGACACAGTTACATCAGGCAATTATAAAGTTGCCTATTAGAAGAATCATCACCAATACACCTTTACCACTAATATTATAAACACACATTTATCAAGAAGACTAAAATTATACATCAAACACAAGATTTGTGTGAAAATATTTTTTTAAATCTATAATAGAATCACAGCTCTACTCACAGCTCTTTTTGAGCGCTCCCCACACCCACCTTGCATAATTTACAACCATGACATTGACATTCATTCACAGACAATCATGCTTGTTTGTGAATGAGTGTCAATATGTCATGTATAGTTTATAGGAGGCATGGCATGACAGCACAGTACAATGTGTGTGTGTGTGTATATATATATATATATATATATATATATATATATATATATATATATATATATATGTATATATGTTTGTGTATATATATATATATATATATATATATCCTGTATTAGGCTACAATGTGTGATTTTGTAACATTTTGGGATGGTGGTGTGTCACAGGATTTTTTAATGTAAAAAAGTGTGCCATGGCAAAAAAAGGTTGCAAATCACTGCTTTAAAGGGTAAGGTGGGGTCCTCTGCAAGGATGTACCAGTTTTTTGCCAGAGTATTTTTGACCAGATTACTGGCTGGCGTGTATGTAGTAATAAAATTAAGATCATAAGACTCTGGTTTCCTAATTCTACTACAGCCCCAGGGAAATATATTCCATGCATCTAGCCATACACGGTATGCATCTGGGATTTAAATACCTAGTGCCATCATATAGAAACATATGATTTAAATCCTGCATTTTTAGTCCGGAGATAAAGGGTTAATGATTTTGTCAGGTTAGCCTCAAAGCCTTGGCGATATCATGGCAAACTCTAGTCAGTCTGACGTTTACTTCCTTTCAGTGTAAAACACCTAGTACCAGCTGCATGTATAGCAGCGATTGTTGGCTCATCCCCTAGTCTGATTGGCCGCTAACTTCACACACCTCATTGTAATCCCTCCAATCCATGATTAAGGCGGCAATGACATAGGTCCTATAGCGGCTATTTTAAACATTGATTGTCAGTACTCGCACATATTCCCATCTTGAATGGAGGCATTGACGCTGTAGTCATAACATTCTAAGGTAGATATTATTTTTGGGTGAGAATGACAGTGTTTGGATTCCGTGTTACTTTGATTTCAGACCTACTAATTGTATATTTGGGGGCTGAGCTGAATGTTTGTTAAAGTGATAGGAAAGTCAAAATTAAACTTGCCTGATTCATGTAATTTGAAGACACCTTTTTTTAATTCACTTCTATTTTCAAATGTGCTTCGTTCTCTTAGTATCCCTTGTTGAAAATGAATATGCACATATCCTACACCAGTGGGAGCTGCTGCTAATTGGTGCCTGCACACATTTGTCTCTTGTGATTGGCTGACTAGATGTGTTCATCTTGCTGCCAGTAGTGCAATGCTGTTCCTTCAGTAATGAATAAAAAGAGAATGAAGTTAATTTAATAATAGAAATACATTTGAAAGTTGTTTAAAATTGTATGTTCTATCTGAATCATAAAATAAATTTTTTAAGTTTTAATATCCCTTTAATGTTGTCAGGGTTTAATTTAGACGCTGCATGTTTAGCGTAATATACGAACTATACCATTTATGTGATGTTGCATACATTCCATTACGCTCTGTGCAAACTGTTTCATTGTTTCTCCTTTTTTCCAAATTGAAACATTAGTGGCTAAGTTAAAGGGACACTGTACCCAAAAAATTTCTTTCGTGATTCAGATTGAGCATGAAATTTTAAGCAACTTTCTAATTTACTCCTATTATCAAATTTTCTTCATTCTCTTGGTATCTTTATTTGAAATGCAAGAATGTAAGTTTAGATGCCGGCCCATTTTTGGTGAACAACCTGGGTTGTCCTTGCTGATTGGTGGATAAATTCATCCACCAATAAAAAACTGCTGTCAAGAGTACTGAAACCAAAAAAAAAAGCTTAGATGCCTTCTTTTTCAAATAATGATAGCAAGAGAACAAAGAAAAATTGATAATAGGAGTAAATTAGAAAGTTGCTTAAAATGGCATGCTCTTTCTGAATTACAAAAGAAAAAAGTTGGGTTCAGTGTCCCTTTAAGGAAAACTGGGTTAAAATATGTTCAGTATTCGTAAAGTGATTAAAACATTTTGTACATAAGCATTATTTAGACATACACGTATTCTACACTGCTGGATAAGATGGTATAGATATTTCTATACATATTTTCTTCTTAAACAGGAAGAGTCCACAGCTGCATTCATTACTTTTGGGAATTCAGAACCTGGCCACCAGGAGGAGGCAAAGACACCCCAACCAAAGGCTTAAATACCTCCCTCACTTCCCTCATCCCCCAGTCATTCTTTGCCTTTCGTCACAGGCGGTATCTCTTCCTTTGGGTTGAGGTTGATGGGCCTTTTTGTCCCCTTCATTGGGGTTGGATTTGGGTCATCTCTTTCTGGAAGTTAAATCCTTTTGGTTATTCTAATTCCGAGATCTAGTCTGCTGCCATATTTTCGGGAGATTGACTGATTAGGTTGTCTCCTCTTTTTCCTGTGTTGCCCCTGCCTAGGCATTTTTGGGTTTTCTCCCGCCAGGTTTTAGGATATATGTTCCTTCTCAATCCTTGAGCTGTAGGGGTGTCAAGGAAGTGGATCCTGAGGATCTTGTTGACTTTTGTTAGCTTCTCTGGCCAGTTTCTAAGGGACATGTGGCGTAGTGGTTAGCTTCACCACACCTGAAGCAGAAGGTTGTGGGTTTGAACCCAGGTAGAGCTCCTGTTTTGTCATCCGTCTTGTGACAGCTAGCACTCCTTAGCAGAGTTTCTGTTTTCTGATACGTTACTTAGTCTTTGGACTTAGTGAAAGTTGTCCCTAGAGCCTTCCAGAGTGGCTGTGAGGCTCCCCTATTGCCTATCGCCCCTTATGTTGGGAGTTGTATCGCACTGTGGGTATCCTAAGCTCCCTGCGTATGGGACATTTTGTGAGAGTTCAGTGTCCAGAGGGTGTCTTGGATATGACTGTGGTTGCATAGCCTGTGGTGCAAAGTCTACTCCGGATGGGGTAACCTAGTGGTTCCTCAGGGGCTCCTAAATTTTTCAGCCGGCTCAGAGTTTTCGGGTGCCTGGTTCGTTTGTCATGTCTTTGACTAGTATTGTGTGGGTCTGTATCCAGATCACTTAGGACTAGTTCGGGACAGCCCAGTTTTCCAGTTCCGAGACGTCTTCTGTTCCTACGGGCGTATTTTTTCTCTCTTGCAGAGAGGTTTCGACTTCTTACTGGGCCGGTCTTAGTGGCTTGATGATTTCCTTTTGGTATTTGACATTTTGAGCTTGTCTACAGCTTTACGCTCTAGCCCCGCAGTAGTAGCCTGATGGTTAACCTCGTTGTTTAGCGAGCGGAAGGTTTACAGTTTGATGCTAACTGCAGCTAATTGCATCTTGATTGCGTACCAGCAAGCTGTTAAGTTCTGGCTTCGCTTTCCCTTCCTTTGGGCTTGGAGGTATTTTTTTTTTACTCTGTTTAGTGGGGTTAGTACCCCTTCCTTGGGTGCGGGATGTCAGTGTGACTGGATGAATTTCTGTGCCATACCTTTACTGTAGTTCCAGTAGAGGGTCTTCTTTTGGGAGTACCTTTCGTCTTCAGGAAGGGGGCTGTGTCTGGATTATGGAACCCAAACTCTTTGGGGGGGCTGGTTCCCTCCCTTTTTCCTTCCTGCAAGTCCTGCTGATTCGGGGTAATTTTAATTCCCTAAGTCTTTCGGACGTTATCAGTCACTTTGGTGCTGGGTCCGTTGCTGGAGCGAGAGTTGGGGATCTGTCTGATCTGTTGATCTTAGCCGCGTATCATAGTTATGGTGAGCCTTCCTTAAGTAAGAGGCTTTGCGGGGGATCCCTCCTCGGCAGGTAGTTTTCTCTACCAGTGTCTGGGTTCTGTTCCTTCCTTCCTGCCCCTTTTCGGGAAGGTGCTGTCCTGCACTTCGGAGTTCTCGTTCTGAAGAAGGTCCGGTGTGGTCGGGTATCGACATGTGGTTGCTAAGTCCTTCTTTGTAGCAGGGCACCTATGGCTTGGAGGAGCATATTCAGATATCTGATGCTGTTTTCTCCAACATAGGTGTGTCCGGTCCACGGCGTCATCCTTACTTGTGGGATATTCTCTTCCCCAACAGGAAATGGCAAAGAGCCCAGCAAAGCTGGTCACATGATCCCTCCTAGGCTCCGCCTACCCTAGTCATTCTCTTTGCCGTTGTACAGGCAACATCTCCACGGAGATGGCTTAGAGTTTTTTAGTGTTTAACTGTAGTTTTTATTATTCAATCAAGAGTTTGTTATTTTAAAATAGTGCTGGTATGTACTATTTACTCAGAAACAGAAAAGAGATGAAGATTTCTGTTTGTATGAGGAAAATGGATTTTAGCAACCGTCACTAAAATCCATGGCTGTTCCACACAGGACTGTTGAGAGCAATTAACTTCAGTTGGGGGAACAGTGAGCAGTCTCTTGCTGCTTGAGGTATGACACATTCTAACAAGACGATGTAATGCTGGAAGCTGTCATTTTCCCTATGGGATCCGGTAAGCCATGTTTATTAAGATCGTAAATAAGGGCTTCACAAGGGCTTATTAAGACTGTAGACTTTTTCTGGGCTAAATCGATTCATTATTAACACATATTTAGCCTTGAGGAATCATTTTATCTGGGTATTTTGATATAATAATATCGGCAGGCACTGTTTTAGACACCTTATTCTTTAGGGGCTTTCCCATATCATAGGCAGAGCCTCATTTTCGCGCCGGTGTTGCGCACTTGTTTTTGAGAGGCATGACATGCAGTCGCATGTGAGAGGAGCTCTGATACTTAGACAAGACTTTCTGAAGGCGTCATTTGGTATCGTATTCCCCTTTGGGCTTGGTTGGGTCTCAGCAAAGCAGATACCAGGGACTGTAAAGGGGTTAAAGTTAAAAACGGCTCCGGTTCCGTTATTTTAAGGGTTAAAGCTTCCAAATTTGCTGTGCAATACTTTTAAGGCTTTAAGACACTGTGGTGAAAATTTGGTGAATTTTGAACAATTCCTTCATGTTTTTTCGCAATTGCAGTAATAAAGTGTGTTCAGTTTAAAATTTAAAGTGACAGTAACGGTTTTATTTTAAAACGTTTTTTGTACTTTGTTATCAAGTTTATGCCTGTTTAACATGTCTGAACTACCAGATAGACTGTGTTCTGAATGTGGGGAAGCCAGAATTCCTATTCATTTAAATAAATGTGATTTATGTGATAATGACAATGATGCCCAAGATGATTCCTCAAGTGAGGGGAGTAAGCATGGTACTGCATCATTCCCTCCTTCGTCTACACGAGTCTTGCCCACTCAGGAGGCCCCTAGTACATCTAGCGCGCCAATACTCCTTACTATGCAACAATTAACGGCTGTAATGGATAATTCTGTCAAAAACATTTTAGCCAAAATGAACACTTACCAGCGTAAGCGTGACTGCTCTGTTTTAGATACTGAAGAGCATGACGACGCTGATAATAATGGTTCTGAAGGGCCCCTAACCCAGTCTGATGGGGCCAGGGAGGTTTTGTCTGAGGGAGAAATTACTGATTCAGGGAACATTTCTCAACAAGCTGAACCTGATGTGTTTACGTTTAAATTTAAGTTGGAACATCTCCGCATTCTGCTCAAGGAGGTATTATCCACTCTGGATGATTGTGACAAGTTGGTCATCCCAGAGAAACTATGTAAAATGGACAAGTTCCTAGAGGTCCCGGGGCTCCCAGAAGCTTTTCCTATACCCAAGCGGGTGGCGGACATTGTTAATAAAGAATGGGAAAGGCCCGGTATTCCTTTCGTCCCTCCCCCCATATTTAAAAAAATTGTTTCCTATGGTCGACCCCAGAAAGGACTTATGGCAGACAGTCCCCAAGGTCGAGGGAGCGGTTTCCACTTTAAACAAACGCACCACTATACCCATAGAGGATAGTTGTGCTTTCAAAGATCCTATGGATAAAAAATTAGAAGGTTTACTTAAAAAGATGTTTGTTCAGCAGGGTTACCTTCTACAACCAATTTCATGCATTGTCCCTGTAGCTACAGCCGCATGTTTCTGGTTCGATGAGCTGATAAAGGCGGTCGATAGTGATTCTCCTCCTTATGAGGAGATTATGGACAGAATCAATGCTCTCAAATTGGCTAATTCTTTCACCCTAGACGCCACTTTGCAATTGGCTAGGTTAGCGGCTAAGAATTCAGGGTTTGCTATTGTGGCGCGCAGAGCGCTTTGGTTGAAATCTTGGTCAGCTGATGCGTCTTCCAAGAACAAGCTACTTAACATTCCTTTCAAGGGGAAAACTCTGTTTGGCCCTGACTTGAAAGAGATTATCTCTGATATCACTGGGGGTAAGGGCCACGCCCTTCCTCAGGATCGGCCTTTTAAGGCAAAAAATAAACCTAATTTTCGTCCCTTTCGTAGAAACGGACCAGCCCAAAGTGCTACGTCCTCTAAGCAAGAGGGTAATACTTCTCAAGCCAAGCCAGCTTGGAGACCAATGCAAGGCTGGAACAAGGGAAAGCAGGCCAAGAAACCTGCCACTGCTACCAAGACAGCATGAAATGTTGGCCCCCGATCCGGGACCGGATCTGGTGGGGGGCAGACTCTCTCTCTTCGCTCAGGCTTGGGCAAGAGATGTTCTGGATTCTTGGGCGCTAGAAATAGTCTCCCAAGGTTATCTTCTGGAATTCAAGGGGCTTCCCCCAAGGGGGAGGTTCCACAGGTCTCAGTTGTCTTCAGACCACATAAAAAGACAGGCATTCTTACATTGTGTAGAAGACCTGTTAAAAATGGGAGTGATTCATCCTGTTCCATTAAGAGAACAAGGGATGGGGTTCTACTCCAATCTGTTCATAGTTCCCAAAAAAGAGGGAACGTTCAGACCAATCTTAGATCTCAAAATCTTAAACAAGTTTCTCAAGGTTCCATCGTTCAAGATGGAAACCATTCGAACTATTCTTCCTTCCATCCAGGAAGGTCAATTCATGACCACAGTGGATTTAAAGGATGCGTATCTACATATTCCTATCCACAAGGAACATCATCGGTTCCTAAGGTTCGCATTCCTGGACAAGCATTACCAGTTCGTGGCGCTTCCTTTCGGATTAGCCACTGCTCCAAGGATTTTCACAAAGGTACTAGGGTCCCTTCTAGCTGTGCTAAGACCAAGGGGCATTGCTGTAGTACCTTACTTGGACGACATTCTGATTCAAGCGTCGTCCCTTCCTCAAGCAAAGGCTCACACGGACATTGTCCTGGCCTTTCTCAGATCTCACGGATGGAAAGTGAACGTGGAAAAGAGTTCTCTATCTCCGTCAACAAGGGTTCCCTTCTTGGGAACAATAATAGACTCCTTAGAAATGAGGATTTTTCTGACAGAGGCCAGAAAAACAAAACTTCTAGACTCTTGTCGGATACTTCATTCCGTTCCTCTTCCTTCCATAGCGCAGTGCATGGAAGTGATCGGTTTGATGGTAGCGGCAATGGACATAGTTCCTTTTGCGCGCATTCATCTAAGACCATTACAACTGTGCATGCTCAGTCAGTGGAATGGGGACTATACAGACTTGTCTCCGAAGATACAAGTAAATCAGAGGACCAGAGACTCACTCCGTTGGTGGCTGTCCCTGGACAACCTGTCACAAGGGATGACATTCCGCAGACCGGAGTGGGTCATCGTCACGACCGACGCCAGTCTGATGGGCTGGGGCGCGGTCTGGGGATCCCTGAAAGCTCAGGGTCTTTGGTCTCGGGAAGAATCTCTTCTACCGATAAATATTCTGGAACTGAGAGCGATATTCAATGCTCTCAAGGCTTGGCCTCAGCTAGCGAGGGCCAAGTTCATACGGTTTCAATCAGACAGCATGACAACTGTTGCGTACATCAACCATCAGGGGGGAACAAGGAGTTCCCTAGCGATGGAAGAAGTGACCAAAATCATTCTATGGGCGGAGTCTCACTCCTGCCACCTGTCTGCTATCCACATCCCAGGAGTGGAAAATTGGGAAGCGGATTTTCTGAGTCGTCAGACATTGCATCCGGGGGAGTGGGAACTCCATCCGGAAATCTTTGCCCAAGTCACTCAGCTGTGGGGCATTCCAGACATGGATCTGATGGCCTCTCGTCAGAACTTCAAAGTTCCTTGCTACGGGTCCAGATCCAGGGATCCCAAGGCGGCTCTAGTGGATGCACTAGTAGCACCTTGGACCTTCAAACTAGCTTATGTGTTCCCGCCGTTTCCTCTCATCCCCAGGCTGGTAGCCAGGATCAATCAGGAGAGGGCGTCGGTGATCTTGATAGCTCCTGCGTGGCCACGCAGGACTTGGTATGCAGATCTGGTGAATATGTCATCGGCTCCACCTTGGAAGCTACCTTTGAGACGAGACCTTCTTGTTCAGGGTCCGTTCGAACATCCGAATCTGGTTTCACTCCAGCTGACTGCTTGGAGATTGAACGCTTGATCTTATCGAAGCGAGGGTTCTCAGATTCTGTTATCGATACTCTTGTTCAGGCCAGAAAGCCTGTAACTAGAAAGATTTACCACAAAATTTGGAAAAAATATATCTGTTGGTGTGAATCTAAAGGATTCCCTTGGGACAAGGTTAAGATTCCTAAGATTCTATCCTTCCTTCAAGAAGGATTGGAAAAAGGATTATCTGCTAGTTCCCTGAAGGGACAGATTTCTGCCTTGTCTGTGTTACTTCACAAAAAGCTGGCAGCTGTGCCAGATGTTCAAGCCTTTGTTCAGGCTCTGGTTAGAATTAAGCCTGTTTACAAACCTTTGACTCCTCCTTGGAGTCTCAACTTAGTTCTTTCAGTTCTTCAGGGGGTTCCGTTTGAACCCTTACATTCCGTTGATATTAAGTTATTATCTTGGAAAGTTTTGTTTTTAGTTGCGATTTCTTCTGCTAGAAGAGTTTCAGAATTATCTGCTCTGCAGTGTTCTCCTCCTTATCTGGTGTTCCATGCAGATAAGGTGGTTTTACGTACTAAACCTGGTTTTCTTCCAAAAGTTGTTTCTAACAAAAACATTAACCAGGAGATTATCGTACCTTCTCTGTGTCCGAAACCAGTTTCAAAGAAGGAACGTTTGTTGCACAATTTGGATGTTGTTCGCGCTCTAAAATTCTATTTAGATGCTACAAAGGATTTTAGACAAACATCTTCCTTGTTTGTTGTTTATTCCGGTAAAAGGAGAGGTCAAAAAGCAACTTCTACCTCTCTCTCTTTTTGGATTAAAAGCATCATCAGATTGGCTTACGAGACTGCCGGACGGCAGCCTCCCGAAAGAATCACGGCTCATTCCACTAGGGCTGTGGCTTCCACATGGGCCTTCAAGAACGAGGCTTCTGTTGATCAGATATGTAGGGCAGCGACTTGGTCTTCACTGCACACTTTTACCAAATTTTACAAGTTTGATACTTTTGCTTCTTCTGAGGCTATTTTTGGGAGAAAGGTTTTGCAAGCCGTGGTGCCTTCCATTTAGGTGACCTGATTTGCTCCCTCCCTTCATCCGTGTCCTAAAGCTTTGGTATTGGTTCCCACAAGTAAGGATGACGCCGTGGACCGGACACACCGATGTTGGAGAAAACAGAATTTATGTTTACCTGATAAATTACTTTCTCCAACGGTGTGTCCGGTCCACGGCCCGCCCTGGTTTTTTTTAATCAGGTCTGATAATTTATTTTCTTTAACTACAGTCACCACGGTACCATATGGTTTCTCCTATGCAAATATTCCTCCTTAACGTCGGTCGAATGACTGGGGTAGGCGGAGCCTAGGAGGGATCATGTGACCAGCTTTGCTGGGCTCTTTGCCATTTCCTGTTGGGGAAGAGAATATCCCACAAGTAAGGATGACGCCGTGGACCGAACACACCGTTGGAGAAAGTAATTTATCAGGTAAACATAAATTCTGTTTTTTCAGTGGCTCCCGGGGACTGTTTGTCTTTGGTTGCTTTATTCTGGGTGCGAGTGAGCGCTCTGCGTAGGGAAGGAATTCTTCCTTCCCCCTTTTAAATTCTCAAGACATTACTAGTCCTTTGTTTTATGTAGATGGGGATTTACAAGTCCTCTTTGCTTGCTGGGTCGGCAGGGTCTTTTCATAGGTGCCCTGTTCATCCTGGTTCACTCTGTTGCAGTTACTATTTCTTTGGTCCTATTCCCTTTGGGTTCTGAGGGTCCTTTCGGACTCATTTATTTGAGTCTCTCTTCTTCCCCACTGGGGGAATTGTGGATGTTTCCCCTTTCTTCTGATCAGGGGCGAGTTTAATTTTTCAGGCTGCGTGCCTGCGGGACTTAGTCTCCTCAGAGGCTTTTGGCTCGGTCGAGTCTAATAACCTGAGCGTTTGCTAGCAAGGGCCTTGCTGGTTTTAACTGTTGGGCAGTTATCTCAGTCTTTTTCTTTTTGCCCTTTGGCTTCTAGTAAAGCAGTTTTTCCTGTCGGGAGTTTTAGGGTGTTTTTGGCTGTGGTGCCCTCAGATTTGGCCGCCTTTCGTACTCGCCCGTTTTGCATTCAGTGTCCTCTATAGCTTGGGTATTTTCCCAAAAGTAATGAATGCAGCTATGGACTCTTCCCGTTTAAGAAGAAAAACTTAAATTATGCTTACCTGATAATTTTACTTTCCACAGCTCCCCGCCCATGTTTCATCATAAGGGGTGGCCGTATTTTTTGTTTCTTCTGGCACCTTTTCCACCCTGATATTTCTCCTACTGTTTTTAGTTCCCTCGGCAGAATGACTGGGGGATGAGGGAAGTGTGGGTGGAATTTAAGCCTATGGCTGGGGTTTCTTTGCCTCCTCCTGGTGGCCAGGTTCTGAATTCCCAAAAGTAATGAATGCAGCTGTAGACTCTTCCCGTCAGAAGAAAAGCAAATTATCAGGTAAGCATAATTTAAGTTTTTAAATTTTGAATTAAAAATAAAATAGTATAACTCACATTGTACTTTAATGGATTTGCAGTGGGGTGAGCATTTTGTGGTTGGCTAATTTCAATTTTGTTTGATATATGTAAATCTAATGTGCATAGTACTTATAGCACTATGGATTAATACATTGTAGATTGTCTTGAAAAAGGCTGACTGTACCAGCCGAAATGTCGACCTGTAAATGATTTGATTCATGTAAATAAAGAAAACACTTTTTTGATGGAAAGACCCGTGAGTGCCCTCCTGTATACTTGGATATCAAAAAAATAAATAATATATATATATATATATATATATATATATATATATATATATAAATTATTATTATTATTATTATTATTAATTTATTTTTTATTTCACCCTCATATTACTTATTGACTGCCCCACTCCACAGCAAGTGTACAGACTGGTGAGAGAATACAGAACTAAACATATACATTTTAGCTAAAAACAAGTTCTAATCTTTAATTAAAAACACAACATGAATAATAGAACGTTTAAGTTTAAAATATTTTAAAAACATGGCCGCCTACAATTTGAATGAAAACACTGAATTCTATATCCTTTTAAATGCTTAGTTTATTTGTATCCTCCCTAATGATCCGAAGTCTGATCTTATGTTGCTATAGTAACAAACCGTGTCAATTTAATAAAGCCTTTTCAACCATTAAAAACACTATATTCTTAGCATCTCGTGTTTCATAAACGGCAGATACATGCTTGAACGTTTGACACTTTCAGTACAAGTGAACATTTGCATTGCGTTACTGTGCACAGCATTTCTACCTAAACCCCAGAGGGGTTAAATATATGGGAGGTTGTGTCTTAATGAAATACACACTCTCCCTGTAGTGTGTTAGAGTATGGGTAGACCTAACACACCTTAAGAACACAAGGCTTTTGGATTGCACATCATTTATTGTTTTCCAGTTCTGTAGATTTCCCAGAAAGCTTTTTTTTTTTTTTTCTTATTCGGATTAATACCCTTCTCCTCTCGATTTGATCGTAAGTATAATGAGGAATATGGTGCTGAAAACTGGCTTTTCAACATGAATGGTAAGCACTTAAAGAGGATTTAAAAAAAAAGTCGTTATTTAGTGTATTTATATTTTAGTTTGTTATAATGACTTGCTACAGGAAGCCACTGAACGTACTTGCAGATTTTGAGGCATAACTGTAGCATTGTTTTATTGTAGAGCTTCTATGTTTAGTTTGTGTATAATAAATATACATTTATTAACTTTGTAACACACAAACATATTTAAAAGTATTAAATTCTCATCCATATTTACATACACAAAAATGTTACCATCTCTCTATCATGGGTCAGAAATGATATTGTTACCTTTTTACATTGAGTGTATTAAGTAACGTTTCCCCCGTCCAGTATTTATTAATATATTTTGCTGTTCATTCTGTAATTGTAATTAGTACAATAGGTTAAAAAAATATACAACATTTAGGGGGGATTACAACATTTAGGGGGGATTATTTATTGAATTTATACTTAATACATATTTGATTTTTTTTCTGTTTAATACAATTTGATTTAGATTTTTAACACAATGCTTTTTTTCAAATTAATACTTCTGACCGTTCTAATACAATATATATAAGAAAAAGCCCATGGCATATGGTTATGTAAATAAAGCAAACATAAACTTTATTGGGTTTTAATATGTTTTTTCATTTTCTGAATTGGTCAGTATTTGGTTTGGGGCTTTCACAAAGTAGACTGAAACTCTCAGGGTTCTTAAAAGGATTTTAAGTACATAATTTTTTAAAAAAAGTTTACAATTTACTTTTATAATCAAATTTGCCTTGTTTCCATGGTATTCTTTGCTGAAGGGATACCTTAGTAGTTGTATAGTGCTGCTATGTATTGCAAATTGATAACATTCTGGCAAAACTGTCATTTAGTGTCTCAGTGCGCTGGATATGTGATTAGAACATTCTGTTTTTATTGTGCATGCTCACATAGTACATGCATCAGTTAAACGGAGTGTTAATAATTTTGATCCTGGTTTCACACACACAGACAATTTTCAAACTTTAGTGGTTTTGGGTAATTTGTTCTTGTGCTTGCATGCAGTGTATGTGGGGAGTGCAGTTTGGTTTTGAATTTCCAATTCTATTGAACTAAATGGCAGCAGTGTTTTCAATTAATATATACCATTGCAAAAACTGCTGCCTTATAGTATTCAAATGTGCATTCTCCTGAACCTACCTAGATATGCTTCATAAAGGACAAAATAGAACAAAGTAAATTTGATTGCAACAGTAAATTGTAAAGTTTTATTTTTAATTGCATTCTCAATCTAATTCGTGATGGTTTAATTTTGACTTTGATTGTTTAATGACTTTTTTTTCATGTATCTAAAAAGGGCGTTGTAACGTGTTAGTTATTGTTTTGTTTTTTTAATGGATAATGCCGTTTTAGTCATGTAAGAAATGTCTTGTGTACAGTCTGCTCCAGAATTTTTATTGTTTAGAAAGATAGATAATCCCTTTATTACCCATTCCCCAGTTTTGTATAACCAACGCAGTTATATTAATATACTTTTTACCTTTGTGATTACCTTATATCTAAGCCTCTGCATGCTGCCCCCTTGATTCAGCAGTAATTGGTTAAAATGCAAGTCTGTCAAACGAACTGAACTATCTATACTATAATCGAGTTTGTAATTCGTCTGTCGCCAGTTGTGCACACATCCTCAAAGGAATGTTGGCTGCGCGAGGCAGCTGAAACAATCTTGGCTGCGCGCACATCCAAAAGAATCCACCTGGAAACAGCGTAGGCAAACTAAAAAAAAAACAAAAAACATGCAGATGCCCGCATGAAACAACAAAAAAATACGTAACCGCCCGCAAGAAATAAAAAAAAAAAAAAAAACTGCCTGCATGACGTATAGCAAAAAAAAACTAACCACCTGCATGCAGTATTAACAAACACCGAAACCGCCAACATCACAAAATAATAAAGTAATTAACCTCTAATCCGCAAATAACATAATTAAAATATTAACCCCTAAACAGCCAATCTCCCACATCGCAATAAACCTAATTAACCTATTAACTCCTAAACCGCTAACCCCCACATCGAAAAACCTAATTAACTCTTAAACCGCCAACCCCCCACTACGCAAATAACTAATTTAATTACTAAGCCCCCTAACCTAACACCCCCTAAATTAACCCCAATACTAAGTTATACTTAAATAAAACCTAACATTAAAGGGACAGTCTTCACCAGAATTTTTATTGTTTTAAAAGATAGATAATCCCTTTATTACCCATTTCCCAGTTTTGCACAACCAACACAGTTATAATAATATACTTTTAACCTCTGTGATTATCTTGTATCTAAGCCTCTGCAAACTGCCCCTTTATTCAGTTCTTTTGACAGACTTGCAGTCTAGCCAATCAGTGCCTTCTCCCAGATAACTTCTCCTGCACGAGCACAGTGTTATCTATATGAAATACGTGAACTAACACCCTCTAGTGGTGAAAAACTGTTAAAATGCAATCTGAAAGAGGTGGGCTTCAAGATCTAAGAAATTAGCATATGAACCTCCTAGGTTAAGCTTTCAACTAAGCATACCAAGAGAACAAAGCAAAATTTGTGATAAAAGTAAATTGGAAAATTGTTTAAAATTACATGCTCTATCTGAATCATGAAAGTTTATTTTGGCCTAGACTGTCCCTTTAAATTACAAAAAAATAATCTAAAAGTACAAAAATAAAAAACTCTAAAATTGCAGAAAAAAATAAATAAAAAAATTAAACATAATCCCTATGAAAATAAAAAAGCCCCCCCAAAATAAAAACACCCCCTAATCTAAACTAAACTAACAATAGCCCTTAAAAGGGCTCTTTGTAAGGCATTGCCCTAAGTTTTACATGTAAAAACCCCCACCCACCAACCCCCCAAAATAAAAAACCTAACACTAAAAAACCTAAACTACCCATTGCCCATAAAGGGGCATTTTTTATGAGCATTGCCCTTAAAAGGGCAATCAGCTCTTCTACAGCCCATTAAATCCCTAATCTTAAAAATACCCCCCCCCCCAAAAAAAAAAAAAAAAAAAAAAAATTCCTAAAACTAAGCCCCAAATAGGTACTCACCGTTCCTGAAGTCCTTCGGTGAAAGTCTTCTTCCAGGCGGCTCCATCATCTTTATCTGGAGCGAAGGCGGCGCAGAGCTGACTTCCACGATACACGGATCCTCAGTGGCGTGGAGGCTCCTCTTCATGCGATCGTCCGTCGCACACTGGAAATTTAATGCAAGGTACCACATTTCATTTGCGGTACCTTGCATTCCTATTGGCTGAAATTTTGAAATCGGCCAATAGGATGAGAGCTACTGAAATCTTATTGACTGATTTGAACAGCCAACAGGATTTCAGTACCTCTAATCCTATTGGCCAATTATAAAATTTCAGACAAGTTGCAAGTTGCCCCAAATTAAATGCGGTACCTTGCATTAAATTTTCAGTGTACGCCGGTGATCGGATGAAGAGGAGCCTCCACGCCACTGAGGATCGCCTCCCCGGATCCGCGCATCGTGGAAGACTGCGCC
Source organism: Bombina bombina (assembly GCF_027579735.1). Taxonomy (NCBI): domain Eukaryota; kingdom Metazoa; phylum Chordata; class Amphibia; order Anura; family Bombinatoridae; genus Bombina; species Bombina bombina. The sequence goes on along the minus strand of NC_069508.1, from coordinate 116,059,870 downwards.
GCCTTCGCTCCGGTGAAGATAGAAGATGAAAAAGCCTCCGGGAAGACCTTCACGCCGGACTTCAGGAACGGTGAGTACTTATATGGGGCTTAGTTTTAGGATTTTTTATTTTTAAGATTAGGGATTTATTGGGCTGTAAAAGTGCCGATTGCCCTTTTTTAAGGGCAGTAAAAGGAGCTGAATGCTCTTTTAAGTGCAATGTCCATACAAATGCCCCTTTAAGGGGAATGGAGAGCTTAGGTTTTTTGAGTGTTAGGTTTTTTTATTTTGGGGGTGTTAATTGGGTAGGATGTTTTACTGTTATGGGGAGTTGGTATTTTTTTTTTTTTTTTTAAGTAAAAAAGCATTTTAAGGGCTATTGGTAGTTTTGTGTTAGATTAGGGGGTGTTTTTATTTTGGGGTGAATTTTATATTTTTATAGGGGTATTAGTTTAGGTTTAATTTTTTTATTTTTGATAGCTTTGTTAATTTTTTTCTGTAATTTTACTTTTATTATTTGTAACTTTAGCTTTGGGGTTTGTATTTTTTAAACATAGACTTGCCCTCTGGGCAGGCTTATCGCCTAGTAAATAATAAACTGAAAAACTGTCAAAATGCACTGAGATATAAGGTGGCCTTCAATGGCTTAGAATTCAATTTAAACGTACCTAGGTTTAGCTTTTCACAAAGAATACCAAGAGAACAAAGCTAATTTGGTGATAAAGGTAAATTGGAAAGTTGTTTAAAATTGCATGCCCTATCTGAATCATGAAAGTTAATTTTTGACTAGACTGTCCCTTTAAATGCCCCTTTAAGAGAAAATTTGTTAGGATTTTGTTTATTATAATTGGGGAACTAAGTTTAAAATGATATAAGATATTTCCAGTGCTGTGTACATTATTTACTTTAGGAATGGATTTTAAAATAATTTGATGTTGCAGACAGTTCTGTTGCAAGTTATACTTATGATTAATCATATAGTCCTAGCTACTAGTACATTTTCAGCATTAAAGGGATACTAAACCCAAATTGTTTTTCACGATTCAGAGAGGCCATGCAATTTTAGGCAACTTTCTAATTTTCTCCTATTATCATTTTTTCTTAGTTCTCTTGCTATCTTTATTCGAAAAAGTAGGAATGTAAGGTTAGAAGCCGGCTCATTTTTGGCTTAGAACCCTGGCTAGCAATTGCTGATTGGTGGCTACATGTAGCCACCAATATGCAAGCTCAACCCAGATGCTGAACCAAAAATGGTCTGGCTCTTAAGCTTACATTCCTACCTTTTCAAATAAAGATAGCAAGAGATTGAAGACAAATTAATAGGAGTAAATTAGAAAGTTGCTTAAAAGTGCATGCTCTATCTGAATCATGAAAGTTTAATTTTGACTTTAGTGTCCTTTAAGGAACAGACATCTATGTAGTTGCCCTTTCTGCATTAAACGCTGTCTTTTGTATGCAGCTTCTATGATTAAGCGCTTGTCTGCGCGAAACATGTAAGTCTGCTGTTTCCCTCCCTGGTTTGTTGTGTCATATTTAAGGTTTTTTGCTCTATGTCTACCATTTATTTTTATTTGGAATAAACTACCTTTTATTCAGTAGCTCAATAGCCGCCTGTTTTCTTCATCGTTTTGCGGTTGTCCACCGCTTCCTTGGGCTGGCTCCACACTTTCCCCTTCTCTTGAGTGGGTCTGTTTCTGTTTCCTCCCTCTTACCGGACGGACGTTTCCTGCAGCAGCACCCGCTCTACTACACGCTGTCTTTTGTATGTTTTACGTGTTAACTATGATGTTGTATGGAGAAGTATCCAATGCACTTCATCTACTGCTCAAATAAACACCATACCTAGCTAAGTGCTTCTTACAAGCCATATGAGGTTTTCAGGTATCACAATTACCTTTTGTATTGATTTACTGTAAACTGGAAAGGGTGCTTTTTATTTTGTTTTTAAATGAAACGCTATATTTGGGATAGTGCATTTTTTTTTTTTTTTTTTTTTTTTTATAAACTAAAGTATTTTACTCACCACCCACCATCAAATATATTATTTTTGTGTGAATGTAAATGTCTAGTTCTTGCTTCTAACTTTTTGGTTTCTGCTAGATATAGCTCTCTATTTAAAGGGACACTCAGGTTAAATTAAATTTTCATAATTCAGATACAGCATGTAATTTTAAACAACTTTCCAATTTACTTCCATTAAAAAAAACGTGCACAGTCTTTTATATTTACAATTTTTAGTCACCAGATCCTACTGAGCATGTGCAAGAATTCACAGACTATACGTATATGCATTTGTTATTGGCTGATTGCTATCACATGGTACAAGGGGAGTGGAAATATACATTACTTTGAAATGTGTTCTAAAAAAATCTACTACTCATTTGAAGTTCAGACTAAGTGCTATTGCATTGTCTTGTTATCTTGCATTTGTTCATTATGCAAATCTAATGTGTTGACTGGTCCTTTAAACATTGCCTGGCCCTTAAAACATTCTACATCTAGCTCCCCAGTATTCCGGGTAGCTCATAAGTTTCATGTGTGTTAATGTCCTTAGCAAGTAATTTAAAAGTGCTCCAGTAACTCCAGTCTAATTGAAGTTACTATAAACTTGACGTATGTTAGAAGAGCTTAGCAAACAAGGCATATGGCAGTGTATGAACTAAAACCATATGTGAGGTTGTGTGCACAAGGTAAAATGCCAATGAGCAAGTCTAATTAAATTGCAGACAATACATTTGTTCCACAGGACTGTTTTAATTGGCACAAAATGCAATACATGGGGGGGGGGGGTGTGCTACATGAACCATGCTGGCCTGATTACAGTGCTTAAAGGGACAGTTTACTCAACATTTTTCTCCATTTTAATTTGTTCCCAATGATCAACTTTACCTGCTAGAGTGTATTAAATTGTTTACAGTAGCTCCTTTACCCTTATATTGGCATTTTAAATAGTTGATTTAGCATGTGGTATCCCCACCTATTCTGAAAATTTGTGGCCGCAGGTCCAAGCTATAGATAAGCTTTGTAAACACAGCCAGCAGGAGAAATTACACTCCCAGTGGGATATAGCAGAGATAAGGTAATAAAATGCTGATTTTCCATTGTTCTCTCCTCTACTGGTGATTGTTTTATGGACAGATATAAGATAAAGAAACATGCATATGTACACAATGTGATACAGTAATGAGATCTGATTATACCTACAAGCTCAGTCCATTTTATTAGGTTGTGGCTTCAAAACACAAAATCAGAGCTTTAATATACACAAAAAAGCTAATTGTCATACATTTTTTACTCTGCAGTTGGTAAAAAAGCAATTGTAAACACATTAAGGGAAAAACTATTTTTCAGTATATTGTCCCTTTTAAAGTAATGATTGCATTCTGCATGTGGACCCTGGAATATTGCATTGTTGGGCGTAGCAATTTGTTGCTGTGGCAACCTGGAGAAAAAAGGCAGTATAGGGAATACAAATTGTCCCATGCAAAATGTCATTGCAGGGACCTGGGGAATAAGAGCATAGAATAAAGTTTAACGCTGGGCCTCTGTGCATAATGTCACTGTGTAGACTCATGAAGGAAACGGCCACACTGAGCATTTAATAGGGTCCAAGTTCATAGTGTAACAGCATGGACCCGGGGGGAAAAAAATGTAAAATTTGTCCATGTGTATAAGATCACAGAATGTGCCCAGGAAGTTAACAATCAGCAACATGTAATTTCATTTCTCATCTGGCTTTGCAACATTCCTTTCTAGTTCACAAGCTTAGCGTAGAAGCAGTGCAATTTGCTGCTATCGCTTTCCCGTAAAATCTGGCTTGGTGGCACAGTGTGATTTGAAAACAAAAACCCTTGTGCCTGGATTTGCCATGCTCTATTTTATAATATAGTAGTGTGTGTGTGTTTTTATCTAACACACACAAGCATACCTCTCAACATTTGCGGCTGATAATGAGGGACACAGGGGGGTTGATAGGAGCCCATCATTATTTTGTGGGTTGAGCCGTGTTGGGAAGGAAGGGATCGTGGGTGCTTAGTGGGTGGGATTGTTGGTGTTTCTGCGTGGTCCGTGGTTGTGTCAGGGCAGTTTGTGGGTGTTTCTGGGTTTTCCATGGGTGGGGCTCAGGGAAATTTTGGAAAGAGGGACATATGGCTGTCTGAGAGGGACAGAGCTCAGAATTTGGGACTGTCCCTCTCAAATAGTTGAGAGGTCTGCACACAAGTACACACTCAACTTTTACAGATACACTTACAGATATACAAGGCACTTGTTTGCCTTGTTAGTGCTGCAGAATCTGTTGGCGCTTTACAAATAACCGATAATAAATAAATAAATAATAATACACTCTTAGGGCTAGATTACGAGTTGAGTTCATATTTGCTCTTCCACGAACCTGTCATCTCTGCTCCGTTTTATTTTTATTTCCGCGCTCACTACTGAGCGTGATATTGTGGGTTGGGAGCACAAATATAGCTCCCTTGTGCTCAACAGTGGGCAAGGTAATTTCCCCCATAGACTTGAATAAAGCCTCATTTTCAAGCCAACAGCCTCACAGCCACAGCTCGCGGAACCCTGATTGCAACAACACAGCAATATATGTATAAAAATTTATACATATATTTGTTTTTTATGTGTATATATGTATAAATATACATATATACACATATAAATACTAATATATCATAATAAATATATATATATATATATATATATATATATATCTCTGATGAAGCACATGTGAGCATGCGGGAAACGCGTCAGTTTTAATCCTTGCACACTGTGATGGTGTCTCTCACTTACCTGCTCTAATAAACCAACATTGGCAATAGTCTTGGAGTTCCTTGTTTCCTTCCTATATATTGTTGTTTTCTTTCCCAAGATATGGAGAGTCCACAACGTCATCAATTACTAGTGGGAATATCACTCCTGGCCAGCAGGAGGCGGCAAAGAGCACCACAGCAAAGCTGTTTAGTGCCACCCCCCTACCCATAAACCGCAGTCATTCTCTTTACCTCTGTCAATGGATGAGGTGAAGTTCTGGTGTCTGAAGAAAATTGGATTTGTTTCGCTACAAGCAAGATTTTTTGGGTCTAGCCGTAGTCCACATTAATCTCTTCAGTAGGGTAGTGGTGGCTTTAAAGCAGTTAGGAACTTGTGAGGTGGGGCTTGCTGCATTTTCCTAACCTTTTGCTGCCCTAGTATAGAAAGCCAGAGTAGGTTTACTCTGTTCTTTCTTTTTTTCTACAGGTCTTGGTAAGGAGTATGTATCCTTTCAAGCCTTGTGAGCTGTCCTCCTGCCGGACGGCTAGATTGCAGGTAAGTGCCTTTTTTCCTTCTATGTAGGAGACTAGCACTTAAAGGATTCCCTGCAGCATTTAGAAGACTAAATGGTAAACCTTCTTATGGTCATGAAGGAGTTCCTTTTTTTTTTTTTTAAGACTGGCTCTTTTTTAAATGTTTAGAAATTACCCTGATAGTATTTATCTCTATGGGTCTGGGTGTTTGTCACTTTAGCGTGGTGATAACGGAATTTAGGACTCCAGTGAATTACTGGCTTGTCAGCTAGTCTCCTCAGTATTGTAGCAGCTGGTGGGCAGGCTTAGACTGAGCGGGTCTGTTTTTCGTGCGCCGCATTTGTTGCGCAGCTAGTTTTTCTACTGGTCACATGACCTCTTTCCTTTCCGCTCCTCAGCTAACGGAGCAGTGTTGACTGTGATCTAATGGAGGTCTGAATCATTGTGTCGCCCTCCATGTCTCTGGCAGTTCTGTCATCCGGAAGGGGCAGGTAGGCACCTCAGTTCCAGAGGTGTAGAGGCTGATATTGTGAGGTTTATTTTTAAATTTAAAGTGACAGTACATTTCTCAAATAACTTTTTTTTTTCTCTCCGATACTGAAAAGATTTGTGGTTCTTTTTCTGGGGGAAAGATTGTGTTAAAAGCAAAGTTTTTTTTCCTCAACTTTTTTTTTTTGGGGCCATGTCTATCATGGAGCAGAAGTCTGCTCTTATGAATATGTGCTTATTGTGTTTAGAAGCCCAAATTGTTACTCCTATGCAATTTTGTTCCTCATGTGTAGAGAGGACATTGAAATGTAAAGAAAAACGTCTTTCTTTTTTTTGCTGAGCCTAATGTCTCTCAGGATGATGCTGTTCAGGCAATGCCACAGCTTTCTCCTATAATGTCCCAAGCCTCTATGGCGTCACATGCAGTGCCCTGTGGTTCATCTCAGCCTCCTGGAGGCATATATTTGCCTGCAGAATTTGCTGCTCAGGTATCTTCTGTGACATTATCTGCTTTTCCTTTGCTAAAGGGAAAACCCAAGAGGAGAACTAGAGATTCATATAACAAGGTTGCTGTTCTTCCCACTGCTACTCAAGTTGCCCTGTCTCATGGGGAGGAGGAGGACACGTCGGTAGCTTCTGAGGGTGAAAACTCAGACTCTGACTGTATAATTCCTTCATCTGATGCTGAAGTGGTATCCTTCAGATTTAAGCTTGAACACCTTTGTGTATTACTAAAGGAGGTTTTGGCTACTTTGGATGACTCCGATACACCTGTCGTTGTCAACCCTTAGAAATCTAGTAAACTTAATTACTATGATGTTCCTTCCACTGTGGATGTGTTTCCTGTTCCAGACCGTGCAACGGAGATTATTGCCCAGGAATGGGAGAAACCAGGGATTCTTTTTTCCCTGTCTCCTGTCTTTAAAAAGATGTTTCCTGTTGCTGACTCCATTAAGGATTCATGGCGCATGGTGCCTAAAGTAGAAGGGGCCATTTCTACTCTAGCTAAGAGAACTACTATTCCTATAGAGGATAGCTGCTCTTTTAAGGATCCAATGGACAAAAATCTGGAGGCTTATTTGAAGATGTACGTTCATCAGGGTCTTCAATGGCAACCTGCAGTATGTATTGCCACTGTGTCTAGTGCGGCATCGTTTTGGTACGACACCTTGTCTGATGCACTTCAGGTAGAGACTCCTTTGGAGAAGATTTTGGATAGGATTAAGGCTCTCCAGCTAGCCAATTCCTTTATTTCTGATGCTACCATGCAGGTTATTAAACTGGAAGCCAAGATATCTGGCTTCACTGCGTTATCCCGGAAGGGCGTTGTGGCTAAAATCTTGGTCAGCTAATGTTACTTCCAAGTCCAAGCTTCTGGTGCTTCCTTACAAGGGTAAGACCTTGTTTGGACCTGGTCTGGCAGAAATAATTTCTGATATTACGGGTGGAAAAGGGTCTTTTCTGCCACAAAACAAGAAAAATAGACCTAAAGGACGTCATAGTAATTTTTGTTCTTTTCATAACTTCAAAGGAAAGTCCTCCTCTTCCAAGCAGGAGCTGTCAAGTCTTCTTGGAAACCAAATCAGTCCTGGAACAAGGGGAAACAATCTAAGATACCCGCACTTGAGTCTATATCAGCATAAAGGGTTTGCCCCGATCTGGGATTGGATCAAGTGGGGGGCAGAATTTTTCTGTTTTATCAAGCTTGGATACGAAATGTCCCAGATTCCTGGGCTGTGGACATAGTATCGCAGGGTTACAAAATAGAATTCAAAACTTTTCCTTCTAGGGGCAGGTTCCACCTCTCAAAATTATCTGCAGGCCAGATAAAAAGAGAGGTTTTCTTGAATTGCCTCCGGGACCTTTCTTCCCTGGGAGTGATAGTTCCAGTTCCTATAAGGGAACAGGGTCTAGGATTCTATTCAAACAGGTTTGTGGTTCCTAAAAATAAGGGAATTTTTTGTCCTATTCTAGACCTAAAGTGTCAACAAGTTTCTCAGGGTACCATCCTTCAAAATGGAAGCCATTCGTTCCATTCTTCCCCTGGTCCAAGAGGGTCAGTTCATGACGACCATAGACTTGAAGTATGCATATCTTCATGTTCCCTTCTACAGGGATCATCACAAGTTTCTGAGATTCACATTTCTAGACAAACATTTTCAGTTTGTGGCTCTTCCGTTTGGCCTTGCCACAGCTCCCAGAATTTTCTCTTGGCAGTGATCAGATCTCAAGGAATTGCAGTGGCGCCCTGCCTGGATGACGTATATTGGTTCAGGTGCCATCTTTTCAACAAGCACACTCTCATACAGAGATCTTGTTGTCTTTTCTACCTTCCCACGGATTGAAAGTGAATCTGTAAAAGAGTTCCCTTGTTCCAGCCACAAGGGTAGTTTTTTTGGGGACCATAATAGATTCCCTATCTATGAAAATATTTCTGACAGAGGTCAGAAAATCCAAAATTCTTGCCTCTCTCTGCAGTCTACTGTTCGGCCATCAGTGGCTCAATGTATGGAGGTAATTGGTCTGATGGTCGCTTCCATGGACATCATTCCCTTTGCTTGATTCCATTTGAGAGATCTGCAGTTATGCATGCTCAGACAATGGAACGGGGACCATACGGATCTGTCTCAGAGGATAGATCTAGATCAGGCGACAAGAGATTTTCTGCCGTGGTGACTTTCTCGGGAGCATCTGTCTCAGGGCACATGCTTCCGGAGAACTTCCTGGGTGATTGTGACCATGGACACCAGCCTGCTGGCTGGGACTCATTAAAGGCGCAGGGACTACGGACTCGAGAGGAGTCTGCTCTCCCCATAAATATCTTGGAGTTGAGAGCAATTTACAATGTTCTGTTGTCCTTAGCCTGGTTTATCATGTTCCAGTCGGACAATGTCACCTTAGTGGCTTACATAAACCACCAGGGAGGAACTGGGAGTTCCATAGCCATGAAGAAAGTGGCTCAGATTGTTCTGTGGGCGGAAGTCTATCTGCCATCCACATTCCAGGGGTGGACAACTGGGAAGCGGACTTCCTGAGCAGACAGACATTTTATCCCGGGGAGTGGGCTCTCCATCCGGAGGTGTTCTCCAGATTAACCCTCAATTGGGGGGTGCCGGAGTTGGATCTGATGGCGTCTCGGCAGAACGCCAAGCTTCCAAGGTACGGTTCAAGGTCAAGAGATCCACAGGCAGCCCTGATAGATGCTCTTGCTGTTCCTTGGTATTTCAGTCTGGCATATCTGTTTCTCCTTTTGCTCTTCTTCTACGAGACATTGCTCGTATCAAACAGGCGAGAGCATCAGTAATTCTAATAGCTCCTGCATGGCCTTGCAGGATCTGGTATGCAGACCTAGTGAAGATGTCATCTCTTCCACCTTGGAGGTTGCCTCTGAGGAAGGGCCTTCTAACTCAGGTCCATTCCTTCATCCAAATCTCGCTTCTCTGAAGCTGACTGCTTGGAGATTGAATGCTTAGTTCTGTCTAAGTGTGGTTTTTCTGAGTCTGCCATTGAGACATGATTCAGGCTTGCTAGACCGTTACTAGAAAGATTTACCATAAGGTATGGCGTAATTACCTTTATTGGTTACCTATTCTTGGAGTAGGATCAGTATTCCTAGGATTTTGTCTTTTCTCCAGGGTCAGTTCTATGAAGGGTCAGATTTCTGCATTATCTATTTTGTTGCACAAGCTTCTGGCGGATGTGCCAGATGTTCAGTCTTTTTGTCAGGCCTTGGTCAGAATCAGGCCTGTGTTTAAGTCTGTTGCTCCTCCTTGGAGCCTTAACCTTGTTCTTAAAGTTTTGCAGCATGCTCCGTTTGAACCAATGCATTCCATAGATATTAAGTTATCTTGGAAGGTTTTGTTTGTTATTGCTATCTCTTCTGCTCTGAGAGTCTCTGAAATCTCAGCTTTGCAGTGTGATTCGCCTTATCTTATCTTTCATGCTGATAAGGCGGTTCTTCGTACTGAGTTAGGTTTTTTTCCCAAAACGGGTTCGGATAGAAATATTAATCAGGAAATTGTTGTTCCTTCTCTATGTCCTAATCCTTCTTCTAATAAGGAACGTTTGTTGCACATCTTGGATGTCGTGCGTACTTTAAAATTTTATCTATAGACAATTAAGGATTTTCGCCAGTCTTCTGCCCTGTTTTTTTGTTTCTCTGGAAAGCGTAAAAAGGGTCAGAAAGCTACTGTTACTACTTTCTCTCTGGTTGAGAAGTATTATTTGTTTTGCTTATGAGACTGCTGGTCAGCAGCCTCCTGAGAGAATTACGGCTCATTTCACGTCTCCTCTTCTTGGACTTTCAAAAATGAAGCTTCTGTTGAACAGATTTGCAAGGCTGCGACTTGGTCCTCTTTGCATACTTTTTCCAAATTTTATACTTTTGCCTCAGCCAAGGCTTCTTTTGGGAGAAAGGTTCTTCAAGCGGTGGTGCCTTCTGTTTAGGTCTGCCTGTCTTGCTATCCCTCTTTAGTCATCTGTGTCCTCTAGCTGGGGTATTGGTTCCCACTAGTAATTGATGACGTTGTGGACTCTCCATATCTTAGGAAAGAAAACAAGATGTATGCTTACCTGATAAATCTATTTCTTTCCGGATATGGAGAGTCCACGACCTCACCCTTAAATTTTAAGACAGTTATTTTTTTTACTAAACCGCAGGCACCTCTACACCTTTGTGTTTATTTCTTTTTTCCCATTTCCCTTCGGTCGAATGACTGGGGTTTATGGATAGGGGAGTGACACTTAACAGCTTTGCTGTGTTGCTCTTTGCCTCCTCCTGTTGGCCAGGAGTGATATCCCCACTAGTAATTGATGACATTATGACGTTGTGGACTCTCCATATCCGGAAAGAAATAGATTTATCAGGAAAGCATGAATCTTGTTGTTTTTGTTTGTTTATTTGTTTGTTTTTTTCTAATATCTTATAACTTCTCTGTGCAATATTATTATTAAGTATTTTTTATTAGACAGTGTTAATGAGTGGTACTGTTTATTGGATTTATGTGTTATGTGACACTTTTTAAGTTTGTGCTATGGTTAACACCTGCTTTTCCCACTTGTAATATGAGTAGAATTACATGTGCGCCCGTAAAGGCGCTTTCTTGCCCCAATGCGAGTGCGTGAGGCGTTACGCTCCAACTTTAATTAAAATATATATGTGTATGTGTGTATTTATGTGTGTGTGTATGTGTATATATATATATATATATATATATATATATATATATATATATAGGTGTGTGTGTGTGTGTGTATATATATATATATGTGTATATATATATATATGTATATATATGTGTATGTATATATATATGTGTGTGTATGTATGTATGTATGTATATATATATATATATATATATATATATATATATATATATATATATATATATATATAGTGTGTGTGTATATGTATACTAATTCATAAATGTATAGATTGTTGTGTTTAAATGCTTTTTGTACTTTATTTTTCAGTGAAAGAATTTCTAGCCAAAGCCAAAGAAGACTTTTTAAGAAAATGGGAAAGCCCGCCCCAGGTAGGAATATAACTTAAATTTGATATAGTACACCAGTGTCTAAATGTAAATCTAAATTCCTATATCATTAAAAGGGCAGTAAATGTTGACTTTTACTTATATTTTTTTTTAAAGGGTTCTTTAAATTGTTGAATCTATTTTTATATGCAAAGATTAATTGTTGTTTAATTAAAGGGACATAAAACACTAAATACATAATTGATAGAATGTTGTATTCAAAGCAGATATTAGCCTGAGAATAATATATACATGTATTCTTTTACAAGATATGACGAGTCAACGGATTTCATCCTTACTTAAGGGATTTCGCCTCCTGGTCAGCAGGAAGAGGCAAAGAGCACCACAGCAGAGCTGTATATATAGCTCCTCCCTTCCCTCCCACCCCAGTCATTCTCTTTGCCTGTGTTAGTGATAGGAAGAGGTAAAGTGAGGTGTTAGTTTAGTTTCGTCAATCAAGAGTTTTTTATTTTTAAATGGTGCCAGTGTGTACTATTATACTCGGGGTACAGCTAGGGGGTCTGTGCAGATCAAATCCGTTCCTCTGTGACTCCCAGTCTGTGTGCTGCCCTGATGAATATGGTCTTAGCAGATTTTATCTAAGACCCAGTTTGTTCCCACAGATTCCTGGAGGAGAAGAAGGACCTCTGGCAGTGTGGGACAAGTCATGTTGTTACTCATCATGGAGGTATGTGCAGTCTTTAACTTTCTGTGACACCTAGTACCTCAGAAAGGACTGTTTTTTCCCTCTGTAAGCTGGCCTATGTCTGTGTCCTACTATACATGGGTCTGGAGGGCTGCTATCATTATTGGGCATATTCATTGACATTATTAAAATATGGGGTGCTTAGTAAAGAAAGTTTCATGCCATTTAACCCTTTCATGTGTGGGCTGACTTATTGGAGTTTTGCACTCAGGATAACACTGTTATAATACACTTCCGGCAGGGGTTGTCTCAATGGACCGGGAGTTGTTAAATTGACTGGGGAACTGGCTTTTAATGTTGGGCACTTTTATGAGGTGTAACATTTACCCTGGCGGCTCGATTTTGTTTTTTCTTGCTACTGTATTGAGCCGCACGGGAGTTTCGTTCTGGTACGCCAACGATGGGCGGGGCACTCTTTCGCGCGCTGGAAAAAGCCGAGCAGTGTCTTCCTGGGAGTCGGACGGTATACTTGACTCCAGTGTTTGTCTGGACTGCATGGGTATTTAGAACTCAGGCGGTTTAGACACTCTTCTGTTCGGGTAGGCGTTTTGTCTCAGGAGGGGCAGGTAGGCGCCGCAGCAGAGCTGTGGCGAGGTGGTTTGATTTTAAGGTGTGAAGTTAATATTAAAAATTAGTTAACTTTTTCTGGGATACGTATAAACACATTTATTTTTCCAATGCCACAATTATAAGAGTTTTTTTGTGCAGTGTGCTGAGCAAAAGATTTTTATTTTTACAGGCACAGTTTTTTTTTTTTTTATTTTACAACGGTTTTGTATGTAAAAAGTGTATTGCATAACTGAATAACATTTTGTTTTTACTATGGATGATCTTAATGCCAGTACTTGTTCCATGTGTTTAGATGCCAATGTGGAACCCCTGCTTACTTTTTGTCCCTCATGCACTGAGAGGGCATTGCAATGTAGAGAGCAAGTTTTCTTTAATAAGGATATATCTAAGGATGTTTCTCAGACTGATGAGACTCAGGGTATGCCACAGCTTTCTCCCCAATCGTCACAACCTTTAACGCCCACCCAAGCGACGCTGTGTTCCTCAACCGGCGTCCACTTCATTCACTCTGCAGGATATGGCTGCAGTTATGTCATCCACCCTTACAGAAGTTTTGTCTAAGTTGCCAGTGTTACAAGGCAAACGCAACAGGACAGAAGCCCTTGTGGTCCCTGCGACTTCTGATGTTTTGATGGCTATCTCCGATGTACCCTCCCAGGGCTCTGAATGGGGGGTAGGGAGAACCTGTCTGAGGGGGAACTATCGGACTCAGGAAGTGCTATGCCCCAGACAGATTTGGACGTCATGTCTTTCAGGTTTAAACTGGAACACCTCCGTCTGTTGCTGCAGGAGGTTTTGATGACTCTGGACGACTGTGACTCTATTGTGGTCCCTCCAGAAAAATTGTGTAATATGGACAAATACTTAGAGGTTCCTTCTTATTCTGATATCTTTCCGGTTCCTAAGAGAATTTCGGAAATTGTTACATGGGAAAGGGAAAGACCGGGTATCCCGTTCTCACCTTCCCCTATTTTTAAGAAAATGTACCCTATAGCTGACACCGTTCGGGACTCTTGGCAAACGATCCCTAATGTGGAGGGAGCTATCTCTACCTTGGCTAAGCGTACGACTATCCCTATTGAGGACAGTTGTGCTTTCAAAGACCCTATGGATAAAAAGTTGAAAGGTCTTCTAAAAAAGCTATTTGTTCATCAAGGATTTCTATTACAACCAACGGCCTGCATTGTACCAGTCACAACTGCGGCTGCCTTTTGGTTTGACGCCTTAGAAGAGTCTCTTAAGACTGAGACTTCTTTGGAAGAAATAATGGATAGTATTAAGGCCCTTAAGCTGACTAATTCTTTTGTTACGGATGCCGCCTTTCAGATCGCCAAATTGGCAGCTAAGAATGCAGGATTTTCCATTTTAGCGTGCAGAGCCTTATGGTTAAAATTTTGATCTGCGGACGTGTCCTCTAAATCCAAGATTTTGGCTATACCTTTCAAAGGAAAGACCCTGTTAGGGCCTGACTTGAAAGAGAGAATTTCTGACATTACGGGAGGTAAGGGTCACCTCCTACCTCAGGATAAAACATCTAAGCAAAGGGGTAGACAGAGTAATTTTCGTTCCTTTCGAAATTTCAAGGGAGTCCTCTCTTCCTCCAACGCTAAACAGGAAAGGAATTTTGCACTAGCCAAGTCCACCTGGAGACCCAACCAGGCTTGGAACAAGGGTAAACAACCCAAGAAGCCCGCTGCTGCCCTCAAAACAGCATGAAGGGGCGGCCCCCGATCCGGGACCGGATCTAGTAGGGGGCAGACTTTCTCTCTTTGTCCAAGCATTGATACGAGACGTTCAGGACCCATGGACACTAGAAATCGTGTCTCAAGGGTATCAGTTGTTGTTAAAAAATTACTTCCCAAGGGGAAGGTTTCTTCTTTCACGATTGTCTGTAGACCAGATAAAAAGAAAGGCGTTCTTACGTTGTGTATAAGACCTCTCCGTTATGGGAGTAATTCGTCCCGTTCCAAAACAGGGGCAGGGGTTTTACTCAAATCTTTTTGTGGTTCCCAATAAAGAAGGAACGTTCCGACCCATTTTAGATCTCAAGAGTCTAATCAAATTTCTCAGAGTTCCATCCTTCAAGTTGGAGACTATTCGGACAATTCTTCCATTGATCCAGGAGGGTCAATATATGACTACTGTGGACTTAAAGGATGCATATCTTCATATTCCTATACAGAGATCATCACAAGTTCCTGAGGTTTGCCTTTCTGGACAAACATTTTCAGTTCGTGGCACTAACTTTTGGACTTTTTGGATCTTTACGGAGGTTCTAGGGTCTCTGCTGGCGGTTCTCAGGCCGCGGGGCATTGCAATGGCACCCTATCTAGACGATATTCTGATCCAGTCGGCGTCATATCAGCTGACAGTCTCATACCGACATGGTTCTATCTTTTCTAAGGACTCACGGGTGGAAGGTGAATCTAGAAAAGAGTTCACTAACTCCACAGACAAGGGTTCCTTTCCTGGGAACTCTAATAGACTCTATGTCCATGAAAATCTTCTTGACGGAAGTCAGGAAGTTAAATATTCTGAATACATGCCAATCCCTTCAGTCCAATCCTCGGCCATCAGTGGCTCAGTGCATGGATGTAATTGATTGATGGTGGCGGTAATGGACATCATTCCTTTTGCTCGTTTTCATCTCAGGCCTCTACAGCTGAGCATGCTCAGTCAGTGGAATGGAGATTATGCAAATTTGTCTCCTCAGATAGATCTGGATCAGGAGACAAGAGACTCTTCTTTGGTGGTTGCGCAGGATCATCTGTCCCAAGGGACGTGCTTCCGGAGACCCTCATGGGTGATTGTGACAACGGACGCCAGTCTACTAGGATGGGGAGCAGTCTGGAATTCCCTGAAGGCTCAGGGTGTGTGGACTCGGTCAGAGTCTCTACTTCCAATAAATATTCTGGAGTTGAGGGCAATATTCAATGCGCTTCAGGCTTGGCCTCAGTTGGTTGTGGCCAAATTCATCCGATTTCAGTCGGACAACATCACGACTGTGGCTTATATCAATCATCAGGGAGGAACAAGGAGTTCCTTAGCGATGACGGAAGTATCCAAAATAATTTGGTGGGCGGAGGCTCACTCTTGTTATCTGTCAGCAATCTACATCCCAGGAGTGGACAATTGGGAAACTGATTTTTTTCACCAGACAGACGTTTCATCCAGGGGAATGGGAGCTCCATCCGGAGGTGTTTGCCTCCCTGATTCTCAGATGCGGCAGACCGGAGCTGGATTTTATGGCATCTCGGCAGAATGCCAAGCTCCAGAGATACGGATCCAGGTCCAGGGATCCTCAGGCCTAACTGATAGATGCCTTGGTCGTTCAACCTAGCTTATGTGTTTCCACTGTTTGCTCTCCTTCCCCGGGTGATTGCTCGGATCAAACAGGAGATGGCTTCGGTGATTCTCATTGCTCCTGCGTGGCCTCGCAGGACTTGGTATGCCGATCTGGTGGACATGTCCTCTCTGCCACCGTCGAAGCTTCCATTGAAGAGGACCTTCTTATTCAGGGACACTTCCATCATCCGAATCTAGTTTCTCTGCAGCTGACTGCTTGGAGATTGAACGCTTGATTTTATCTAAGCGAGGGTTCTCTGATTCGGTCATTGATACCTTGATCCAGGCACGTAAGCCTGTTACTAGAAAGATTTACCATAAGATATGGCGTTAATATCTTTATTGGTGCGAATTCAAGGGCTACTCATGGAGTAAAATTAGGATTCCTAGGATTTTATCTTTTCTCCAAGAAGGATTGGAGAAAGGGTTACTAGCAAGTTCCTTAAAGAGACAGATTTCTGCTTTATCTATTTTACTACACAAACGTCTGGCAGATATTCCAGATGTTCAATCCTTTTGTCAGGCTCTGACTAGAATCAGCTGTGTGGAGTTTGAATTTAGTTCTTAAGGTTCTTCAAGGGGTTCCGTTTGAACCTATGCATTCCATAGATATTAAATTATAATCTTGGAAAGTTTTATTTTTGGTTGCTATTTCTTCTGCTCGCAGAGTGTCTGAGCTTTCAGCATTACAATGTGATTCTCCTTACCTTTTTTTTCATTCCGATAACGTAGTGTTACGTACCAAACCTGGGTTTCTTCCTAAGGTTGTTTCCAACAAAAATATTAATCAGGAATTATTGTTCCTTCATTGTGTCCTAATCCGTCTTCTAAGAAGTAGCGTCTTTTACATAACTTGGACTTGGTCCTTGCCCTGAAGTTTTACTTACAGACGACTAAAGAATTTCGTCAATCATCTTCGTTATTTGTTGTTTTTTCTGGAAAACGTAGGGGTCAGAAAGCTATGGCTACCTCTCTTTCTTTTTGGCTGAAGAGTATCATCCGTTTTGCATATGAGACTGCTGGACAGCAGCCTCCTGAAAGAATTACGGCTCATTCTACTAGGGCTCTGGCTTCCTCATGGGCATTTAAAAATGAGGCTTCTGTTGAACAGATTTGCAAGGCTGTAGCTTGGTCGTCTCTTCACACTTTTTCCAAATTTTCCAAATTTGATACTTTAGCCTCGTCCGAGGCTGTTTTTGGGGGAAAGGTTCTTCATGCAGTGGTGCCTTCCGTTTAGGTTCCTGTCTTGTCCCTCCCTTTCATCCGTGTCCTATAGCTTTGGTATTGTATCCCATAAGTAAGGATGAAATCCGTGGACTCGTCATAACTTGTAAAAGAAAAGGACATTTATGCTTACCTGATAAATGTATTTCTTTTACGATATGACGAGTACACGGCCCACCCTGTCTTTTTATAAGACAGGTTTTTATTTTTGTTAAACTTCAGTCACCTCTGCACCTTGGCTATTCCTTTCTCTTCCTAACTTCGGTCGAATGACTGGAGTGGGAGGGAAGGGAGCAGCTATATATACAGCTCTGCTGTGGTGCTCTTTGCCTCCTCCTGCTGACCAGGAGGCGATATCCCATAAGTAAGGATGAAATCCGTTGACTCGTCATATTGTAAAAGAAATAAATTTATCAGGTAAGCATAAATTTCCTTTTTTTTTAAATAAGGGTAACATTCTATTAATCATACAGCATTGGATGCTGCCATATTGTAGCTTAGGTTTCTTTATCTGCTAAGGCCATTTAGGGACAGTTGTAAATGGCTTACTAGAGCAGTGATTTTTAACCTTTTTTTTGCCGTGGCACACTTTTTTTACATTAAAAAATCCCGTGGCACACCACCATCCCAAAATTTAAAAAAAATCACACATTGTAGCCTAATACAGCATATATATATATATATATATATATATATATATACACATACACACAAACACACACATACTGTATGTATTGTGCTGTTATGCCATGCCTCCTACAAACTACCCCTGCACTGGGAGTAAAAAACAAGCAAAGTTTAAAAAATATGTCACACTGTTGTCAGTCTGCCGTGGCACACCTGAGGATCTCTCACAGCACACTGGTGTGCCACGGCACACTGGTTGAAAAACACTGTACTAGAGTGTGCAACCAATGACTGTGTGGTTTACAGCTGTGTCTGCACTTCCACTTTTAACAGGAATTTGGAAAGTCCACAATATTCTAAATTAAAGGGACAGTCTAATCAGACTTAAACTTTCATGGTTCAGATAGTACATGCAGTATTAAGCAACTTTCCAATTTACTTTTATCATCAAACTTGCTTTGTTATCTTGGCAATCTTTGTTCAAAGCTAAACCTAGTTACTGTAGTCTCAAACTGATTTCTGAGCCATTAAAGGCTACCTCTTATCTCAGTGCTTTTTGACAGTTTCACAACTAGACTGCTAGTTCATGTGTGCCATATAGAGAACACCATGCTCACTCCTGATGAGTCGGCACTGATTGACTAAAATGCATGTCTGTCAAAAGAACTGAAATAATGGGGCAGTCTGCAGAGGCTTAGATACAAGTTAATCACAGAGGTAAAAAGTATATTAATATAACCGTGTTAGTTATGCGAAACTGAAGAATGGGTAATAAAGGGATTATCTATCTTGTTAAACAATAAAAATTCTCGAGTAGACTGTTTCTTTAAATTACAGGAAATAAGGAAAATACATAATGAAAGTATATTGCAAAATTGTTTTACTACATACAATTAAACATTTAATATCAAGTGTTTAATGTTCCCCTTTAAGTTACCTTTTCATATCAGTTCTACAGGACTCTCCAGGCCACCCCGAAACCCACAGTGCAGTTGTTGTAGGACAAGACAGTACAGACATCAGGTAGGCGACAGCCCTCCCTGATTCATTAGCTATATTGCACACTCCCTTTAACCTGCGCATGCCCACTACCAGCCTTCAGTGATCATGTTGCGATCCGCTGTATATATTGCTCTGCCAGCGCTGGGTGCAGGGAGCTCATGTTATAATTAATCAATCAGGCCTGACTGTCCCCAACCGCTGAAACACTAGCAACAGCATTAAAGAAAGAGTGCTGGCTTGGGGTAGCCAGGAGAGAGGTATGCTGGGCTTATAATAAACTTGTATTTAAAGCATTTTAATAAAACACAATTCTGCGTGTCCTGGATACTAAGATTAACCTATAAAGGACGCTTAAGTTAATATGAAGACAAATATTTTTTGTTTTACTGTCCCTGTAATACATATTTTATTTAAATTAAATAAAACCATGATAAATAGCACAACTTAAATTATTCATTTAGGTGCTCAAAGCAGTCAAAAACCACACTGAACCTCTGTATGACATATAGGTAGTATCCAAACCACAGGCTTACTCTAACCAATATATAATGTTATTTCCTTTTTTATAAACAGACATCAGACACAAAGTTCAGTGGTTTCAACTTGCTTCACGTATTACTTTAACACAGAGAAAAAAGAGAAAAAGGCTTTATACAGAGTTTTCTTATTACGCTATTTAAAATATATGTAACAGCCACCTGCCCCAAATGTATTGTCACTTAAAATTGTGGGTGGAGGGAAAATAATACAAATATTAACAGCTACAGATTAAAAAAATAACAAAAAAG
Organism: Bombina bombina; assembly: GCF_027579735.1. Taxonomy (NCBI): domain Eukaryota; kingdom Metazoa; phylum Chordata; class Amphibia; order Anura; family Bombinatoridae; genus Bombina; species Bombina bombina. The sequence goes on along the minus strand of NC_069508.1, from coordinate 116,040,315 downwards.
CAGGTTCTCCATCTCCAGGTAGCTGTGTAACTGCTAACTAACTTATACATTTTTGATCCACTTTCTGCCAGGAAATGAAGTTCAGGTGTTTTTATCTATGTATCAGAGCTTTGTAAATTCAGGGGAACAGAGAACCACTGTACTAAATTTATTCATAAAGGTGGTGAGTGTCCACGAGCCAGTACTCCTTTGAATTCCACTCCTGGCCACTAGGAGGTGGCAAAGATTCCCAAAACCCTTCACATTACTGGTAAACTAGTTTTATCTTTGCCTCTGCAGGAGGAAGGTGAAGAATGGAGGTGTTACAAGTGTTCTTCTGTGAGAGGGGTTCTCAGACCGATTTGAGGCCCATTTTCCCCTCAGAGCTACTGTTTGGACAGAGGGATATTGTTGGAGTATTGGTTAGTTGCACAATTACACCCATTTGGAGTTAGTCACAGGCCTGCCACAGGTGTCACCAGTATCTAGCCGCCTCCTGTTAGATTGTTGTTATACTCATATACTCTGCTGTAATACGTACAGCACTGGAATGGGTATCTACGGGAAGCAGTTTTTTCCTGCAGAGAGTATGTCCAGTAGTTTTGGTTCTTATTAGGAAAGTATGTAGTTTATTTATGTGTGCACTCACATAGCCTATAGTCTATTAGTGGGTTAGCGCTCTGCTAGAGAGCAAAACTGACTGGTGATATATATGGCTAATTAGCCTATTATAATTGGGAGGGGTAGTGCACATTAGCGATTTATAAAGCACTAGGTAGAAAGCAGTTATATTTAGATACAAATTGCAAATTTATTTAAGGATAAAATATCCACACAATCAAAAAGTATAGTGCCGGCACTGTTAAAATATAAAAAAGCATATATTTTGCATAGATATTCAACACATAAGTATTTAAAGCATATAGAAGTGTTTGGGGTGTATGTGAATCCCCAATGTAAAAATAAGCAGCTTCAAAAAATATAATAAATAAAAGTCTCGGATACGGCTCTTTGTGGCAGCAGTACCTTAGAAATCGTTAGTAACGATGTGTAGCTGAACAGTCTGTTGAGAGATTGCTGTGATTTGTACAGCTAAGATGTTTCTTAGAATATATTGTATCAGATTGTATCCGTAGCTTTAATGGAGTTAATGTTCCTCAGTGTGAGGCTAGTAGCCTCTATGCTGATGATGTCAGGAGCTGGGCCGCCATGCCGTTCCAATCAGACTCGTCTGTCAGCGTTGTAGCGATAATCCAAATGTTCGGCGTGTGCCTTAGTAAGGATGAGGCTATGCTCTAAATGAAACAAAGATTCTCACTGATAGCACTCTTTATGGTAGTTGTGTAATGACCCTCGTGTATACAAAGGGACAATTGACACCCGTTTAGCACTATGAGGATCAGCGTTCAAAAGTACATCAGGATTACATCAGATTAAGGGGTACCAGGTAGAAAGATGCATCTACGCATTTTGGCTGCAGGTCAGCCTTTATCAAGATCATCATCATATAAAGAGAGCTATCAGTGAGAATAGCGCACTATACTTTTTGATTGTGTGGATATTTTATTCTTAAATAAATTTGCAATTTTTATCTAAATATAACTGTGCTTTCTACCTAGTGCTTTATAAATCCCTATTGTGCACTACCCCTCCCAATTATAATAGGCTAATTAGCCATATATATCACCAGTCAGTTTTGCTCTCTAGCAGAGCGCTAACCCACTGCTCCCAACTTTTTTCCTAGTCCTTTACCACACATTTTTTGAGAGATTAGTGTGGTATTTTGCATTTAGCCTATATTCTGACAACCAAGTAGCTCTCATACACACATCCATTTTTGCATCTATAGTCTATTAGTATCAGGGGACTGTTATGACAGGCATTTTTCCTTATATGTTCAGTATCGGAACCTTCATTTTTATTATATACACCTTATGGGAATTACTCTTCCCTGCCACTAGTAGGAATCAATGATTTCCAAACCCCAAGAGCTCAATAAAACCTCACTGTCTTGTCTTTGCCTCAGCTGGAGAAAGTTGAAGAATGAAGATGTGCTGCTTGTTCTTCAGTGAGAGGAGTTCTAAGACTGAGTTAAGACCTGTTTCCCCTCAGAGTCCAGTGTTTGTTAGTGTTGTATATGGATTATGGGTAGTGACTCTTTTTTAAAAATGTATTCCCCCCCCCCCCCACACACACACCTCATTGGAAACTAGCCACAAGCCTTCCATGAGTGTCGCAGGGACCTGTCCTTTGAAGACCCAACTGAAGTAGGCAGTATACTCCTATTCTATATTTTCTGCTGATATGTTTCAGCACCGCTTTGGCTTTCTACTGGTTTAACCAGTAAGTAGTATTTTTTTTTTTATTGGCATTCTATAAGCCTTTTGGGTAATTTTATATACAGTAAATATTATTAAATATAGTTATTTTTATGTGTTATTCCCCTTTAAATATTTAACATGCATTTTGGTGCACATTAATGTTTTTTTTCTTTTTTTTTTTTCTTTCCTATGGCATGGAGAGTCCACAACTTCATTCCAATTACTAGTGGGATATTCAACTCCAGGTCAACCTTGCGTCGTTAATGACGCGAGTGTCATTTCCGGATGTTGTTGGAGCCAAAAAAAATTTCAGTTACGTTGTGCGTCATACTTGGCGCCAAATAATTTAATTATTTAAAACCCGATTCCTATATGCCTCTTGCCTTTTTTTCTATGTCAGAGGGCTATGCTGTTTGCATTTTTCCCTTTCCTGAAACTGCCATATAAGGAAATTGATAATTTTGCTTTATATGTTGTTTTTTCTCTTACATTTTGCAAGATGTCTCAATCTGGTCCTGTCTCAGAAATCACTGTTGGAACCCTGCTGCCTGATAACAGTTCTACCAAAGCGAAGTGCATTTGTTGTAAACTTGTAGAGATTATATCTCCAGCTGTGGTTTGTAATAGTTGTCATGATAAACTTTTACATGCAGATAATGTGTCCATCAGTAATAGTACATTGCCTGTTGCTGTTCCTTCAACATCTAATGTACAGGATATACCTGTGAATTTTAAAGAATTTATTGCTGATTCTATTCAGAAGGCTTTGTCTGCCATCCTGCCTTCTAATAAACGTAAAAGGTCTTTTTAAAACTTCTGATAAAGTTGATGAAATTTCAAATGACCGACAACATACTGAATTATCCTCCTCTGATGAGGATCTATCTGCTTCAGAAGCTCTTTCCTCAGATATTGACACTGACACATCTACTTATTTATTTAAAATGGAGTATATTCGTTCTTTGTTAAAAGAAGTGTTGATTATTTACATTGGATGTTGAGGAAACTAGTCCTCTTGATATTAAAACTAGTAAACGTTTAAATTCTGTTTATAAACCTCCTGTGGTTACTCCAGATGTTTTTCCAGTTCCTGATGCTATTTCTGATATGATTCCTAAGGAATGGAATAGGCCTGATACTTTTATTCCCTCTTCAAGGTTTAAAAAATTGTATCCTTTGCCTGCAGTTACATTGGAGTTTTGGGAAAAGATTGCCAAAGTTGATGGGGCTATCTCTACTCTTGCTAAACGTACTACTATTCCTATGGAAGATAGTACTTCTTTTAAAGATCCATTAGATAGGAAACTTGAATCTTATCTAAGGAAAGCCTATTTATATTTGGGTCATCTTCTCCGGCCTGCAATTTCTTTGGCTGATGTTGCAGCTGCATCAAGTTTTTGGTTGGAATATTTAGCGCAACAAGAATTGGATTCTGATTTGTCTAGCATTGTTCGCTTGCTATAACATGCAAATAATTTTATTTGTGATGCCATTTCTGATATTATCAAAATTGATGTTAAATCTATGTCTTTAGCTATTTTAGCTAGAAGAGCTTTGTGGCTTAAATCTTGGAATGCTGACATGACTTTTAAGTTTAGATTGCTATCTCTTTCTTTCCAAGGTAATAAGTTATTTGGTTCTCAGTTGGATTCGATGATTTCAACTGTCACTGGGGGGAAGGGAGTTTTTTTGCCTCAGGATAAAAGACCTAAGGGTAAATCTAAAGCTTCTAACCGTTTTCGTTCCTTTCGGCAGAATAAGGAACACAAACCTAATCCTTCCCCCAAGGAATCTGTTTCCAATTGGAAACCTTCTTCGAATTGGAATAAATCCAAGCCATTTAATAAAACAAAGCCAGTCCCCAAGTCCACATGAAGTTGTAGCCCTCATTCCAGCTCAGCTGGTAGGGGGCAGATTAAGATTTTTCAAGGATGTTTGCATAAATTCTGTCCAGAATCAATGGATTCTGAGTATTGTCTCTGAGGGGTACCAAATATGATTCAGGGTAAGACCTCCTGTGAGAATATATTTTCTCTCACGCATCCCAGCAAATCCAGTAAAGGCTCAGACTTTCCTGAAGTGTGTTTCAGACCTGGAGTTTTCAGGGGTAAACATGCCAGTTCCGTTTCAGGAACAGGGTCTGGGGTTTTATTCAAATCTATTCATTGTCCCAAAGAAAGAAAATTAATTCAGACTATCGTTATGTAAGAGTAACAACTTTTAAAATGGTGACTATAAGGACTATTCTGCCTTTTGTTCAGCAAGGACATTATATGTCCACAATAGACTTGCAGGATGCATATCTTCATATTCCGATTCATCCAGATCATTATCAGTTTCTGAGATTCTCTTTTCTAGACAAGCTTTACCAATTTGTCACTCTTCCTTTTGGCCTAGCGACAGCTCCAAGAATCTTTTCAAAGGTTCTCGGTGCCCTACTCTCTGTAATCAGAGAGTGGGGTATTGCAGTCTTTCCTTATTTTGACAATATCTTGGTACAAGCTCAGTCTTTACGTTCTGCAGAATCTCACACAAATCAACTAGTGTTGTTTCTTCAAAAACATGTTTGGAGGATAAATTTAACAAAAAGTGCTTTGATTCCTCAGACAAGTGTCACCTTTTTAGGTTTCCAGATAGATGCAGTTTCCATGACTCTGTCTCTAACAGACAAGAGATGTTTACAATTGGTTGCAGCCTGTCTGAACTTTCAATCTCAATCATTCCCTTCAGTAGCTATGTGCATGGAAGTTTTAGGTCTCATGACTGCAGCATCTGACGCAATGCCCTTTGCTCGTTTTCATATGAGACCTCTTCAGCTTTGTATGCTGAACCAATGGTGCAGGGATTATACAAGGATATCACAATTAATATCATTAAATCCCAATGTTCGACTCTCTCTGACTTGGTGGTTAGATCACCATCGTATAGTTCAAGGGGCCTCTTTTGTTCATCCAACTTGGTCTGTGAACACAACAGATGCAAGTATTTCAGGTTGGAGAGCTGTTTGGGGATCTCTGACAGCACAAAGGGGTTTGGAAATGTCAAGAGGCGAGATTACCAATCAATATTTTGGAACTCAGGGCTCTTCAGATTTGGCCTCTGTTGAAGAGAGAACCGTTCATTTGTTTTCAGACAGACAATATCACAACCATGGCATATGTCAATCATCAGGGTGGGACTCACAGTTCCCAAGCTATGAAAGAAGTATCTCGGATACTTGCTTGGGCGGAATCCAGCTCCTGTCTAATTTCTGCGGTTCATATCCCAGGTATAGACAATTGGGAGGTGGATTATCTTAGCCGTCAGACTTTACATCTGGGTGAGTGGTCCCTCCATGCAGATGTGTTTTCTCAGGTTGTTCAGATGTGGGGTCTTCCAGAAATAGAGCTGATGGCTTCTCATCTAACATGATTAACAAGGAAATCATGTTAGATGATCATGTTATTTAAAGGGGCAGCACCGAGGTTCACATTACCTCTATAATCCTATCATGGGATACTGTGCCTATATCTATTTTGTATTTAAAGGCTTCTCATCTAAACAAGAAACTTCCCAGGTACCTGTCCAGGTCCAGGGATCCTCAGGCAGAAGCAGTGGATGCGTTGACCCTAGGTGTTATCAACCTGCTTATATTTTCCCGCCTCTAGTTCTTCTTCCAAGAGTGATCTCCAAAATCATTATTGAACAATCATTTGTGTTGCTGGTGGCTCCAGCATGGCCTCACAGGTTTTGGTATGCGGATCTTGTTCGGATGTCCAGTTGCCAACCTTGGTCACTTCCATTAAGGCCGGACCTTTTGTCTCAAGGTCCGTTTTTCTATCAGGATCTCAAATCATTAAATTTGAAGGTATGGAAATTGAACCCTTAGTGCTTAGTCATAGAGGTTTCTTTGACTCAGTGATTAATACTTTGTTACAGGCTTGTAAATCTGTTTCTAGAAAGATTTATTATCGAGTTTGGAAGATTTATATTTCATGGTGATCTTCTCAGAAATTCTCTTGGCATTCTTTTAGAATTCCTTCAGGATGGTTTAGATAAGGGTTTGTCTGTTTTATTTCACAGAAAGATTGCTAAGCTTCCTGATATTCACTGTTTTGTTTAGGCTTTGGTTCGTATCAAGCCTGTCATTAAATCAATCTCTTCTCTTTGGAGTCTTAATTTGGTTTTGACGGCTTTACAGGCTCCTCCTTTTTAGCCTATGCATTCTTTGGACATTAAACTACTTTCTTAGAAAGTGTTGTTCTTTTTGGCCATCTCTTCTGCTAGAAGAGTTTCTGAATGATCTGGTTTTTCTTGTGAGTTTCCTTTTCTGATTTTTCATCAGGATAAGGCGGTTTTGCAGACTTTATTTAAATTCTTACCTAAGGTTGTGAATTCTAGCAACATTAATAGAGAAATCGTTGTCCCTTCCTTGTGTCCTAATCCTATGAATTCTTTGGAGAGATCTTTACATTCTTTGGATGTGGTAAGAGCTTTGAAATATGTTGATGATACTAAAGATTTCAGGAAGACTTCTAGTCTTTTTGTTATCTTTTCTGGTTTTAGGAAAGGTCAGAAGGCTTCTGCTGTTTCCTTGGCTTCATGGTTAAAGCTTTTGATTCATCAAGCTTATTTGGAGTCGAGTCAAGCCCCGCCTCAGAGAATTACAGCTCATTCTACTAGATCAGTCTTTACTTCATGGGCTTTTAAGAAAGAATTAGTGACTCTTGCGTGATGTTCCACATCTTGGGTATTGCTATCCAATACGTCACTAGCTCATGGACTCTTGCCAATTACATGAAAGAAAACATAATTTATCTAGGAACTTACCTGATAAATTAATTTCTTTCATATTGGCAAGAGTCCATGAGGCCCACCCTTTTTATGGTGGTTATGATTTTTTTGTATGAAGCACAATTATTTCCAAATTCCTTTGTTGATGCTTTTTACTCCTTTCTTTATCACCCCACTAGTTGGCTATTCGTTAAACTGAATTGTGGGTGTGGTGAGGGGTGTATTTAAAGGCATTTTGAGGTTTGGGAAACTTTGCCCCTCCTGGTAGGATTGTATATACCATAGCTCATGTACTCTTGCCAATGTGAAAGAAATTAATTTATCAGGTAAGTTCCTACATAAATTATGTTTTACTTTATTTGTAACTTAGGCTATAACAGTAGTTGAGATTTAGTTTTGAAATTTCTGTTCAGCAGCCGTTTTTATTTTGCGCACTTTTCTAATGTTGCAAACTTCTTTTCAAACCGGTCACGTGATGTCCACACTTCCAGTTTTGCGGAGTTTAGTCTGTCAGTGTCGACTCTGCGGCTGCTTTGTTTGGATCGGAGTTCACCTAAGAGGAGAAGGACATTGAATCCTACTAGTTTGATTTCTATCTGTTTTTTGAGAGTTTGTGATAATCTATATACGGTCACGGTAGGAGCCTCAGGGTCTGAGGTTTCTTTTTTGGGGCCGATTATTTTATGTCTCTGGTGTATAAAATATTGGGATAAAGACAAGTTACTCCCTCATAAATTTTTTATTAATTTTTTTGTCACTTTTTGTGGGACCTGATACTTTAGCTTTTGACCCAGAACAGGATCAACCTATTAATATGGATAAGTGCTTGCTTTGTTTAGAGGCACAAATTGCCTTTCCTATGCAGTTTAGTTCCACTTGCTTAGCAAAGACTTTAAAATTTAAAGACAAGTTACTCCTTTCTGAGCCAAGTGTCTCTCAGGATGATGCTGTTTCGTAAAATGCCTCCGCCTTCTCAAACGTCCCAAGCCTCAGTTGCCCTGTGCATTCTGTTTCCTCACAACCTCCTGGGGGTGTTTATGTACCAGGGGATTTTGCTGCGCAAATAACGTCTGCAGTATCTGCACCATTGTCTGCATTTCCTCCTCAGGATAAACACAAGAGGAAATCTAAATATTTGTCTACTAGTAAGGTTTCTGACCTCTCTAAATCTGTGCTGGTCAACCTTTCCCATATGTCTGATGAGTAGGATACTTCAGTAGCCTCTGAAGGTGAGATTTCAGAATCTTACACTATGGGGGAAAAATCTTCTGATTCTGAAGAAGTTAATTTCCGTTTTAAGCTTGAACATCTTCGGTTTCTTCTGAAGAAGGTTCTAGCTACTTTGGATGATTCTGAACCTTTGGTTGCTGTCAACCCTTAAAAGTCCTCTAAACTTAATAGAGTTTATGATTCCCCAATGTCTGAGGATGTTTTTCCTGTTCCATACCAGATGTCTGAAATTATTGCACAGGAATAGGATAAACCTGGGATTCTTTTTTCCCCTTCCCCTGTTTTTTAAAAAGCTGTTTTCTGTTGCTGACTCCATTCGGGACTCATGGCGCACTGTGCCTAAAGTAGAGGGAGCTATCTCTACTCTAGCTAAAATAACTACCATTCCTATAGAGGATAGTTGTTCTTTTAAGGATGCAATGGATACGAAGCTAGAAGCTTACTTTTAAAAAGATGTACATCCATCAATGATTACAGTGGCAAACTGCGGCAAGTATTGCCACTGTTGCGGGAGCAGCATCTTATTGGTGTCTGTCTTATTGGCCTTGTCTGATCTGATTTTAGAAGAGACTACGGTAGAGGAGATTCAAGATAGGATCAAAGCTCTTAAGCTGGCTAATACCTTTATCTGTGATGCTAACATGCAGGTAATTAGACTTGGAACTGAGATGTCTAACTTTACTGTTCTAGCTCTCAGCGCTCTGTGGTTGATGTTGAAGAATAGGCCTAAGGGTCGACAGACTTCTGTCCTTTAAAGTTGCGAAAGGAACGAAAATTAGAAGTCCTCCTCTTCCAAACCAGACCAATCCAGGCCCACTTGGAAATCCAGCCAGCCCTCAAACATCATGCAGGGTCCGCCCCAGGTTTGATTTTGGATCCGTTGGGGGGCAGACTTTCTCTTTTCCAACAGGCTTGGATACGAAATGTCCCAGATTCCTAGGCTGTGGACATAGTATCCCAGGGTTACAAAATAGGATTCAAGTCTTGCCCTCCAAGGGGCAGATTTCTCCTGTCAAGACTATCCTCATACCAGGTAAAGAGGGAGGCCTTCTTAAATTGCATAAAGGACCTATCCTCCCTGGGAGTTATTGTACCAGTCCCTCTAGAGGATCAAGGTCTAGGATTCTATTCAAATCTATTTGTAGTTCCCAAAAAGGAGGGAACGTTTTATCCCATCCAAGATCTAAAGTGCCTGAACAAATTCCTCAGGGTTCCATCCTTCAAGATGGAAACTATTCGTTCCATTCTTCGAATGGTTCAGGAAGGTCAGTTCATGACGACCATAGACCTGAAGGACGCATATTTATACTTTCCCATTTACAGGGATCATTACCAGTTTCTAAGGTTTGCCTTTCTTGACAATCATTTCCAGTTTATTGCACTTCTGTGTGGTCTTGCCACAGCTCCCAGAATATTCAAAGGTTCTGGGAGCTCTATTGGCAGTAATCAGATCCCAGGGAATTGCTGTGGCGCCTTATCTAGACTGCGTCTTGGTTCAGGCGTCATCTTTTCAACTAGCAAAATCTCATAAAGAGATGATGTCTCTTCTACGTTCCCACGGGTGGAAGGTGAATCTGGAAAAGAGTTCTCTAGTTCCAACTACAAGAGTGTGTTTCCTAGGGACAATCATAGATTATCTGTCCATGAAGATTTTCCTGATGGACGTCAGAAAATCCAAACTTCTTGCCTTTCCCTCCAGTCTGCTTTTCGTCCATCAGTGGCTCAATGCATGGAGGTGATTGGTCTGAGCGTGACTTCCATGGACATCATTCCTTTTGCTCGGTTCCATCTGCGACTGCTGCAGCTTTGCATGTTCAGTCAATGGAACGGAGACCTTCCTGGGTGATTGTGACTAGGGACGTCAGGCTGGGGAGCGGTTTGGGGTTCTCGAAAAGCTTGGGGCCTGTGGTCTCAGGAAGAGTCTTCTCTTCCCATAAACATCTTGGAGTTGAGAACAATCTTCAATGCCTTGATAACTTGGCCTATATTATCTTTATAGCCCAGTTTATCAGATTCCAGTCGGACAACATCACCTCTGTGGCTTACATCAACCACCAGGGAGGAACTCAGAGTTCCTTGGCTATGAAGGAGGTGACTCACAGTTTGCGGAAGCTCGGGATTGTCTCCTATCTGCCATTCACATTCCAGGAGTGGACAATTAGGAAGCGGATTTTCTAAACAGACATACTTTTCACCCCATTCGGAAGTGTTCTCCAGGATGACCCTCAGGTAGCGGGTTCCGGAGTTGGATCTGATGGCGTCTTGTCAAAACGCCAAGATTCCAAAGTACGGTTCAAGGTCGAGATCCTCAGGCCACACTGATAGATGCTCTGGCGGATCCTTTGGGATTTCAGGCTAGCATACCTGTTTCCTCCGTTTTCTCTCCTTCCACGAGTCATTGGTCGTGGAAGTGTCTGTGATTCTAATAGCTCCTGCCTGGCCCCGCAGGATCTGGTTTGCAGATATGGTGAAGATGTCATCTCTTCCACCTTGGAGTTTACCTCTAAGGAAGGACCTTCTAATTCAGGGTCTATTCCTCCACCCAAATCTAGATTCTCTTAAGCTGACATGGAGATTGAACACCTAGTCCTGTCTAGATGCGGTTTTTCGTAGGTAGTCATTGATACTATGCTTCAGGCTTGTAAACCTGTTACTCCGTAAGATTAACCATAAGATATTGTGTAAATACCTTAACCTAATTCTTAAAGTTTTGCAGCAGGCTCCGTTTGAGCTGATGCATGTTGTTGATATAAAATTGTTATCTTGGAAGGTTTTGTTTCTCCTTGCTATTTCTTCCGCTTGCAAAGTTTCAGAGCTTTCAGCTCTGCAGTGTGATTCCCTGTACCTTATTCATTATTTTTCATGCAGATAAGGCGGTCCTTCGTAATAAATTGGGTTTTCTCCCTAAGGTGGTGTCGGAGCGAAACATTAATTAGGAAATTGTTGTTCCCTCTTTTTGTCCTAATCCTTCTAATCATAAGGAACGTCTTTTGCATGGATGTTGCTTGGATGTTGTGCGTGCTCTAAAATGTTACTTACAAGCTACTAAGGTTTTTCTGCAATCTTCTGCCCTGTTGTTTTCTCTGGAAAGCATAAGAGTCAGAAGGCCACTTCTACTACTCTTTCCCTCTGGTTAAGAAGTATGATTCGTTTTGCTTATGAGACAGCAGCCTCCTGAGAGAATTAAGTCTCATTCCACTAGGACTGTCTCCTCATCTTGGGCTTTCAAAAATGAAGCTTCTGTGGAACATATTTGCAGGCCGGCAACATGGTCCTCCTTTGCATACTTTCTTTCTAATGACACGGTGAGTCCACGGATCATCTTAATTACTCTTGGGAATATCACTCCTGACCAGCAGGAGGAGGCAAAGAGCACTTGGAACAATTTAAAAATGCTTGTAGAACAATTAATGACAACAAAAAAATCTAACAAATAATGTCTATCGCATAAAACTTAAATTCTAATATGTGAATGCTAGGAGCGCTTATGCACACTCTATTTATACAATGGGTTACAATGCACAGGTGGATAGATTCCAGGTTGCTTGAAACCGGTGGGTGTGAAATGTAAGTGGCTCCGAATTGGGGTTTTGCCTATGTGTTTATCCAAAATTATGTAAATCCTAACAGGTGGACAAAAAATGTTACAGGAATGTCTAGAACCTGAATTCAAAATATGAGACCTGAGGTTGTGCCTATGTGTTTATCCAAAAAGGGTGTAAATCCTAACAAGTGAAAAAATGTGAGAAAAATATTGCAGGGGTGTGTGAACCTTATTTTCAAAATAAACAATGAATTCAAAATAAAACGATATACAAGTGAATTTTTGACAAATCAACTAATGCATACATAAAGCATAAATAGAACCAAATAAAAACAAAATAAAAACAGCACAACTTTGACGTGTGTTCAAATGTGTTTCTGCTTGCAAACTGTGATGTGAACAAATATCTATTATAAACACTGAATAGTGGCAAAACTTTGTGATTGAAATTGAACACAGGCTCTAAATTGATACCCTAAAATTCGAATCTAAAGGGCTCAGAGTTGCTGAGCTAGATATAAGGGACTTGCTCAAAGAGCCTCGAGATGTTAATTAAAAGAGACCATATAACAACAGTGGTTTAAAAAAATAAATATTCAAATTGGATAATAAGAATCTTGCTTTAGTCTATCTCAATATGGATCCCAACTGCTGATTATGTAGAAATCTTCTTGGGCGGTAGTTAACAAATGATTCCAACTTGCAATGTTGCAATGTTGTCCCTTACCTGCCAAAAAAGGAAAGGCAAACAATAGTGCAGATGGCTTCTTAATGTGATCACAATTAAAATACTCCTTACCAGTCAACTGGTTTCGGTCTTCACTGACCTTTCTCAAGTCTTGCCAGGATCCAGGAAGCTATTAGTAAATCTACTTTTCTACTACACCTCCCCTGCCGGTGACTTAAGAACAATCTTATTTACATTAATACTCCAGCAAGTGAATACCCACCTACCTACACACTGCACATTTTACTTTTGGGTTCTCTTAACTGACTCCTCTCCTCCCTTTCCCGCTGGCACACTTGCCTGCGGGTCATACCCTCACCCACATCGCTCTGTGGGAGCACTTCCCCAGGAGAGGAGGTCTAACCATTTGTTTCTCCAACATAGGTGTGTCCGGTCCACGGCGTCATCCTTACTTGTGGGATATTCTCTTCCCCAACAGGAAATGGCAAAGAGCCCAGCAAAGCTGGTCACATGATCCCTCCTAGGCTCCGCCTACCCCAGTCATTCTCTTTGCCGTTGTACAGGCAACATCTCCACGGAGATGGCTTAGAGTTTTTTAGTGTTTAACTGTAGTTTTTATTATTCAATCAAGAGTTTGTTATTTTAAAATAGTGCTGGTATGTACTATTTACTCAGAAACAGAAAAGAGATGAAGATTTCTGTTTGTATGAGGAAAATGATTTTAGCACCGTAACTAAAATCCATGGCTGTTCCACACAGGACTGTTGAGAGCAATTAACTTCAGTTGGGGGAACAGTGTGCAGTCTCTTACTGCTTGAGGTATGACACATTCTAACAAGACGATGTAATGCTGGAAGCTGTCATTTTCCCTATGGGATCCGGTAAGCCATGTTTATTAAGATAGTAAATAAGGGCTTCACAAGGGCTTATTAAGACTGTAGACTTTTTCTGGGCTAAATCGATTCATTATTAACACATATTTAGCCTTGAGGAATCATTTATTCTGGGTATTTTGATATGATTATATCGGCAGGCACTGTTTTAGACACCTTATTCTTTAGGGGCTTTCCCTAATCATAGTCAGAGCCTCATTTTCGCGCCGGTATGGCGCACTTGTTTTTGAGGACAGCATGGCATGCAGCTGCATGTGTGTGGAGCTCTGATACATAGAAAAGTCTTTCTGAAGGCATCATTTGGTATCGTATTCCCCTTTGGGCTTGGTTGGGTCTCAGCAAAGCAGATTCCAGGGACTGTAAAGGGGTTAAATATAAAAACGGCTCCGGTTCCGTTATTTTAAGGGTTAAAGCTTCCAAATTTGGTGTGCAATACTTTTAAGGCTTTAAGACACTGTGGTGAAATTTTGGTGAATTTTGAACAATTCCTTCATACTTTTTCGCAATTGCAGTAATAAAGTGTGTTTAGTTTAAAATTTAAAGTGACAGTAACGGTTTTATTTTAAAACGTTTTTTGTGCTTTGTTATCAAGTTTATGCCTGTTTAACATGTCTGAACTACCAGATAGATTGTGTTCTGACTGTGGGGAAACCAAGGTTCCTTCTCATTTAACTATATGTATTTTATGTCATAAAAAAATTTAGTAAAAATGATGCCCAAGATGATTCCTCAAGTGAGGGGAGTAAGCATGGTACTGCATCATCCCCTCCTTCGTCTACACCAGTCTTGCCCATACAGGAGGCCCCTAGTACATCTAGTGCGCCAATACTCCTTACTATGCAACATTTAACGGCTGTAATGGATAATTCTATCAAAAACATTTTAGCCAATATGCCCACTTATCAGCGAAAGCGCGACTGCTCTGTTTTAGAAAATTCTGTAGAGCATGAGAACGCTGATGATATGGTTTCTGAAGGGCCCCTACACCAGTCTGAGGGGGCCAGGGAGGTTTTGTCTGAGGGAGAAATTTCAGATTCAGGAAACATTTCTCAACAAGCTGAACCTGATGTGATTACTTTTAAATTTAAGTTGGAACATCTCCGCGCTCTGCTTAAGGAGGTGTTATCCAATTTGGATGATTGTGATTATCTGGTCATTCCAGAACCATTATGTAAAATGGAAAAGTTCTTAGTGGCCCCGGGGCCCCCCGAAGCTTTTCCTATATCCAAGCGGGTGGCGTACATTGTTAGTAAAGAATGGGACAGGCCCGGTATACCTTTAGTACCTCCCCCCATATTTAAAAAATTGTTTTCCTATAGTCGACCCCAGAAAGGACTGATGGCAGACAGTCCCCAAGGTCGAGGGGGCGGTTTCTACTCTACACAAGCGCGCCACTATACCATAGAAGATAGTTGTGCTTTCCAAGATCCTATGGATAAAAAATTAGAAGGTCTGCTAAAAAAGATGTTTGTTCAGCAAGGTTCCCTTCTACAACCAATTGCATGCATTGTCCCTGTCACTGCAGCCGCGTGTTTCTAGTTTGATGAGCTAGGAAAGGCGATTATTAGTAATTCTTCTTCTTATGAGGAGATTACGGACAGAATTCGTGCTCTTAAATTGGCTAATTCTTTCACCCTAGACGCCACCTTGCAATTGGCTAGGTTAGCGGCGAAAAAATTCTGGGTTTGCTATTGTGGCGCAGAGCGCTTTGGTTAAAATCTTGGGCAGCGGATGCGTCTTCCAAGAACAATTGCTTGACATTCCTTTCAAGGGGAAAACACTCTTTGGCCCTGACTTGAAAGAGATTATCTCTGATATCACTGGGGGCAAGGGCCACGCCCTTCCTCAGGATAGGTCTTTTCAACCTAAGTTTCGTCCCTTTCGCAGAAACGGATCAGCCCCAAGGGCTACGTCCTCTAAGCAGGAAGGTAATACTTCTCAAGCCAATCCAGCCTGGAGACCTATGCAAGGCTGGAACAAAGGAAAGCAGGCCAGGAAACCTGCCACTGCTACCAAGACAGCATGAAATGCGGGCCCCCGATCCGGGACCGGATCTGGTGGGGGGCAGACTCTCTCTCTTCGCTCAGGCTTGGGCAAGAGATGTTCTGGATCCTTGGGCGCTAGAAATAGTCTCCCAAGGTTATTCTCTGGAGTTCAAGGGGCTTCCTCCAAGGGGGAGGTTCCACAGGTCTCAGTTGTCTTCAGACCACATAAGAAGACAGGCATTCTTACATTGGGTAGAAGACCTGCTAAAAATGGGAGTGATTCATCCTGTTCCATTAGGAGAACAAGGGATGGGGTTCTACTCCAATCTGTTCATAGTTCCCAAAAAAGAGGGAACGTTCAGACCAATCTTAGATCTCAAGATCTTGAACAAGTTTCTCAAGGTTCCATCGTTCAAGATGGAAACCATTCGAACACTTCTTCCTTCCATCCAGGAAGGTCAATTCATGACCAAGGTGGATTTCAAGGATGCGTATCTACATATTCCTATCCACAAGGAACATCATCGGTTCCTAAGGTTTGCATTCCTGGACAAGCATTTCCAGTTCGTGGCGTTTTCTTTCGGATTAGCCACTGCTCCTAGGATTTTCTCATAGGTACTAGGGTCCCTTCTGGCGGTGCTAAGACCAAGGGGCATTGCTGTAGTACCTTACTTGGACGACATTCTGATTCGAGCGTCGTCCCTTCCTCAAGTAAAGGCTCACACGGACATTGTCCTGGCCTTTCTCAGATCTCACGGATGGAAAGTGAACGTGGAAAAGAGTTCTCTATCTCCGTCAACGAGGGTTCCCTTCTTGGGAACTATAATAGACTCCTTAGAAATGAGGATTTTTCTGACAGAAGCCAGAAAAACAAAACTTCTAGACTCTTGTCGGATACTTCATTCCGTTCCTCTTCCTTCCATAGCGCAGTGCATGGAAGTGATAGGTTTGATGGTAGCGGCAATGGACATAGTTCCTTTTGTGCGCATTCATCTAAGACCATTACAATTGTTCATGCTCAGTCAGTGGAATGGGGACTATTCAGACTTGTCTCCGAAGATACAAGTAAATCAGAGGACCAGAGACTCATTCCGTTGGTGGCTGTCCCTGGACAACCTGTCACAAGGGATGACCTTCCGCAGACCAGAGTGGGTCATTGTCACGACCGACGCCAGTCTGATGGGCTGGGGCGCGGTCTGGGGATCCCTGAAAGCTCAGGGTCTTTGGTCTCGGGTAGAATCTCTTCTACCGATAAATATTCTGGAACTGAGAGCGATATTCAATGCTCTCAAAGCTTGGCCTCAGCTAGCGAGGGCCAAGTTCATACATCAACCATCAGGGGGGAACAAGGAGTTCCCTAGCGATGGAAGAAGTGACCAAAATCATTCTATGGGCGGAGTCTCACTCCTGCCACCTGTCTGCTATCCACATCCCAGGAGTGGAAAATTGGGAAGCGGATTTTCTGAGTCGTCAGACATTGCATCCGGGGGAGTGGGAACTCCATCCGGAAATCTTTGCCCAAGTCACTCAACCGTGGGGCATTCCAGACATGGATCTGATGGCCTCTCGTCAGAACTTCAGAGTTCCTTACTACGGGTACAGATCCAGGGATCCCAAGGCGGCTCTAGTGGATGCACTAGTAGCACCTTGGACCTTCAAACTAGCTTATGTGTTCCCGCCGTTTCCTCTCATCCCCAGGCTGGTAGCCAGGATCAATCAGGAGAGGGCGTCGGTGATTTTGATAGCTCCTGCGTGGCCACGCAGGACTTGGTATGCAGATCTGGTGAATATGTCATCGGCTCCACCATGGAAGCTACCTTTGAGACGAGACCTTCTTGTTCTAGGTCCGTTCGACCCACTCCAGCTGACTGCTTGGAGATTGAACGCTTGATCTTATCAAAGCGAGGGTTCTCAGATTCTGTTATTAATACTCTTGTTCAGGCCTGAAAGCCTGTAACCAGAAAAATTACCACATAATTTGGTATATCTGTTGGTGTGAATCTGCAGGATTCCCTTGGGACAAGGTTAAGAGTCTATCCTTCCTTCGAGAAGGATTGGAAAAAGGATTATCTGCAAGTTCCTTGATGGGACAGATTTCTGCCTTGTCTGTGTTACTTCACAAAAAGCTGGCAGCTGTGCCAGATGTTCTAGCCTTTGTTCAGGCTCTGGTTAGAATCAAGCCTGTTTACAAAATTTTGACTCCTCCTTGGAGTCTCAACCTAGTTCTTTCAGTTCTTCAGGGGGTTCCGTTTGAACCCTTACATTCCGTTGATATTAAGTTATTATCTTGGAAAGTTTTGTTTTTGGTTGCAATTTCTTCTGCTAGAAGAGTTTCAGAATTATCTGCTCTGCAGTGTTCTTCTCCTTATCTGGTGTTCCATGCAGATAAGGTGGTTTTGCGTACTAAACCTGGTTTTCTTCCAAAAGTTGTTTCTAACAAAAACATTAACCAGGAGATAGTTGTGCCTTCTTTGTGTCCTAATCCGGTTTCAAAGAAGGAACGTTTGTTGCACAACTTGGATGTAGTTCGTGCTCTCAAATTTTACTTAGCAGCTACTAAGGATTTCAGACAAACTTCGTCTTTGTTTGTTGTTTATTCTGGTAAACGGAGAGGTCAAAAAGCAACTTCTACCTCTCTCTCCTTCTGGATTAAAAGCATTATCAGATTGGCTTATGAGACTGCCGGACGGCAGCCTCCTGAAAGAATCACAGCTCACTCCACTAGGGCTGTGGCTTCCACATGGGCCTTCAAGAACGAGGCTTCTGTTGATCAGATATGTAAGGCAGCGACTTGGTCTTCACTGCACACTTTTTCTAAATTTTACAACTTTGATACTTTTGCTTCTTCTGAGGCTATTTTTGGGAGAAAGGTTTTGCAAGCCGTGGTGCCTTCCATTTAGGTGACCTGATTTGCTCCCTCCCTTCATCCGTGTCCTAAAGCTTTGGTATTGGTTCCCACAAGTAAGGATGACGCCGTGGACCGGACACACCTATGTTGGAGAAAACAGAATTTATGTTTACCTGATAAATTACTTTCTCCAACGGTGTGTCCGGTCCACGGCCCGCCCTGGTTTTTTTAATCAGGTCTGATAATTTATTTTCTTTAACTACAGTCACCACGGTAACATATGGTTTCTCCTATGCAAATATTCCTCCTTAACGTCGGTCGAATGACTGGGGTAGGCGGAGCCTAGGAGGGATCATGTGACCAGCTTTGCTGGGCTCTTTGCCATTTCCTGTTGGGGAAGAGAATATCCCACAAGTAAGGATGACGCCGTGGACCGGACACACCGTTGGAGAAAGTAATTTATCAGGTAAACATAAATTCTGTTTTTCAGGCCACTGGCCTCACCATTACATTCCTTTTTCACCCGGCTTACATTAAATATTTGATCGTGCTGGAGTAGGTCTCACGACCACGGGGTACTGGGCACACTCTCCCCTTCAAATATAATCTACTATCTCTTGGAATCTGTCACCAGCAAGGATTATTTCCTGTTTTGAGTAATCACTATCCACCACTCAATATGGCACATTCTCAAAAGAAAAAACAGAAACATACGAACAACCCTAAGAGGACCCTAGCGGATCATTTCAACAGTAAAATTCTGCCAGATCAGGAGGGTTCTGATGACGATTCTAGGGAATCTATATCCTCACTTAAAGGCACTCATAAAGCGGATTACCACTCTATAGATAGATCTATGTCCTCACATTCATCCATTATGGAGTCTATTAAGGCCTTATCGGATAAAATGGACACACATCACACATCCTTAAAGCAAGACCTTAAGAATTCTTCATAGAGCTAAAAAGGGACATATCTTCCTTGGGTGAGCGTACAGAAACCCTTGAGCGAAAGCATGAGGACCTTGCAGTAGATCACGCGAACTTTTTGTCCTATACCCAATCCTTATCTGCGATAACGGACCTGGAATCTAAACTGGCTGACCTTGAGGACAGATCACGTCGCCATAATATTAGAATTAGAGGAATACCGGAGGATGTAGGATCTACTGATCTACCCAATTTCCTATTAGGCATGTTTAAGGAACTCTTGGGATCTCTCCAAGATCATGATTCCCTTATTGATAGAGCCCATAGAGCTCTTTGTCCACGAAGTTCCAATTCGGGCACTCCAAGAGATGTCATCATTCGCTTGCACTATTATACCTTTAAAGAGAAGTTATTAAGGGCGTCATACCTAAATAAAAATCTAAAGGAACCCTATCAGGCAATACAGATCTTCCCTGATCTCTCGGCCCACACACTGGCACACAGGCGATCCTTCCAACAGATCACACAGTCCCTCCGGAAGAAGAATGTCAAATATCGGTGGGGTTTTCCTGTGAAAATTCTTTTTTCAGTATGACGACCATTCGTACATTAGATGTACAGGCTCCGCTAAGAGTGCTGTTTTGAAGAAATTACTGCTCATAGAACATTTTATGGACATTAGAATTGGTCAGCGGGTTTTCAGACTTCTTTTAGGGGATAAAATGTGGTTCCTACATTATCTACTGGGTTACCATGTCATTTTATATACGGTCTGACTTTATATACATGTACCTGCTTTACAGCTGCTAAAGTTACTGTAATATGAATCTGTTATAACTAAACCCAGTATACGTTCATTGTTCCCTGCTCCATGGTTTCTTATCCCTATTATAGACCCACAGTCGAATTGTATTGAGCCTTGTCAAAGGCCCTCAATACCCACTATTACCTCTCTATAATAATTTTGATGGCCCGGAAACTAGTTTATGCAGGTCACCAAATCGTTGATAAAGCTTTAGGTCCAAACCTGTGTTTGAGGTGTCGTCTTGTATATTATACCATAGCTTTATGCCCTACTAGCTCAGATACTATGCTTTTCCAAAATGTGGATGTTGTACATGTATCTTTACATTCTAATAGCTCCATTATAGCCCATATCTCTTTTTGCACAGATTTTCATATTTTATATCATCATAGGTTATGTTTATGATTCCAGCTCAGTATCCCCTAGTGGTTCTATATCTAGCTTACATAAGGGTTCTATGAAGGTTTATCAATATCTCTAGTTGGCTTAAAAGCTCCTTGGTTCTAACTCAGCCTTACTATGTTTCCTCTAGATATATGGATTGTACACCATATGAATATTGTATTTAACTAATGTTTGTCTGTTTAAGATTCACCTCCCTAGAGGTTCGATTATTGTTGTATATGCATGTTATTCCTTATCAGTAAGTCCATGCACTTACCGCTTAGTTAATTCCTTAAGACAATTTAGGATATTGATTCATCCCCTTAAAGCCTCTTGACACTTTATTATTCCGTATGCTTCCTTTATTAAAGCCCGTCCCCCCATCTCCCCCCTCTCTACTGAGCGGCTCTTGCCCTCTGATTTCTCTCCCCCCCCCACACACATCTCGGTCCAAGAGTGGCCGACACAACAGCCAACTCCCCACATCTTACCATCACCAGACCAAAAAGCACCTTTTATATCAGTGAGGGGAACATTAGTCATAGAAAATAATATAAAAGGAAGTTCCATACTAGTTAGTCTGAAACTAATTTCATACCATATTATGACATAGAACGTGTCCTAGTCAATGCCTGTTCAATTCATTGTTATACTTGATTTGATGCAATTGTTATTTACGGACAAAATTTGTATGTTTTATCTACTCACGACTTCAATAAAAATTGTTTTTAAAAAAAAAAAAATCCTGCGGATGTGTCCTCTAAGTCTAAGTTTTTGTCTATTCCTTACAAGGGTAAGACCTTGTTTGGGCCAGGTTTGGCTGAGATTATCTCTGATATTACGGGAGGGAAGGGGCATTCTCTTTTTCTCAGGATAAAAGAAATAAACAAAAGGGTCAGCAGAGAAATTTTCGTTCCTTTCTTAACTTCTCTGGTAAATCTTCCTCTTCTTCCTCCAAGCAGGAACAGTCCAAGCCATCTTGGAAGTCAAATCAGTCTTGGAATAAGGGGAAGCAGTCCAGGAAGCCTGTTGCTGACTCAAAATCAGCATGAAGGGTCTGCCCCCGATCTGGGAATGGATCATGTGGGAGGCAGACTCTTTCTTCGCTCAAGCTTGGGTTTGAGATGTTCAGGATCCCTGGGTGGTAGATATCGTGTCCCAGGGTTACAAACTGGAGTTCAAGAATTATCCTCCCATAGGCAGGTTTCTTCTCTCCAGGTTATCTGTAAACCAGATAAAAGGAGAGGCATTCTTACGTGGTGTTCAGAATCTTTCCGACATGGGAGTGATAGTTCCTGTTACGGTTCAAGAACAGGGTCTGGATTTTTATTCTAATCTCTTTTTCGTTCGCAAAAAGGACGGAACTTTTTCAAAGGTCCTGGGAGTATTGTTGGCGGTGCTTCGATTGAAGGGTGTTGCAGTGGCTCCTTATCTGGACGACATTCTAGTTCAGGCTCCATCTTTTCAACTTGCAAACTCCCACACGGAGGAGTAGTTGTCTTTTATGCGCTCCCATGGTTTGAAGGTGAATTTAGTAAAAAGTTCCTTAATTCCGGCTACAAGAGTGGTATTTTTGGGGACCATTATAGATTCTCTATTAACATTTTTCTGACAGAAGCAAGAAAGTCAAACATTTTCAATACGTTTCTTGCTCTTCAGTCCCTTCCTCTGCTGTCAGTGGCTCAGTGCATGGAGGTTATTGGTCTGATGGTTTCAGTCATGGACATCATTCCGTTTGCTCGGTTCCATCTCAGACCTCTGCAGTTATGCTTGCTCAGGCAGTGGAACAGGGATTATGCAGATCTATCTCCACAGATTGTTCTAGATCAGATGTCCAGAGATTCTCTTCCATGGTGGTTGTCCCAGGATATTCTCTTTCAGGGAACTTGTTTACGCAGACCTGCCTGCGTGATTGTAACCACGGATGCCAGTTTGCTGGGCTGGGGTGCTGTCTGGGGTTCATTAAGGGCTCAGGGTCTATGGACTTGGGAGGAGTCGGTTCTTCCAATAAATGTTGCTCTTCTAGCCTGGCCTCAGCTAGCTTCAACCCAGTTAATCAGGTTTCAGTCGGACAACATAACGTCAGTGGCTTTCATCAATCATCAGGGAGGAACTCTGAGTTCCTTGGCCATGACAGAGGTAGCCAAGAGTATTCAGTTGGCGGGGATTCATAACTGTAGTCTGTCTGCTATCCACATTCCAGGGGTGGACAATTGGGAAGCGGATTATCTGAGCAGACAGACTTTAAATCCGGGGGAGTGGGAACTTCATCCAGAGGTATTTTCCAGCTTGATTCTCAGTTGGGGGCAGCCGGAGTTGGATCTCATGGCATCTCGTCAGAATGCTAAGCTCCCGAGGTACGGGTCGATGTCAAAGGATCCTCAGGCTGTTCTGATAGATGCTCTGGCAGTTCCAGTCTGGCATATGTGTTCCCTCCGTTTGCTCTTCTTCCTCGGGTCATTGCTCGGGTCAAACAAGAGAAGGCATCAGTGATTCTTATTGCTCCGGCGTGGCCTTGCAGAATCTGGTTTGCATATCTGGTGGAGATGTCTTCCATTAAGGATGTACCTTCTTCTGCAGGGTCCCTTCCTTCATCTATATCTCGTTTCTCTGAGGCTGACTGCTTGGAGATTGAATGCTTGATTCTATCTAAGCGTGGTTTTTCTGAGTCAGTTATTGAGACTATGATTCAGGCTCGTAAGCCTGTGACTAGGAAGATTTATTATAAGATTTGGCGTAAATATTTGTATTGGTGTGAATCCAAAAGCTACTCGTGGAGTAGAGTTAGGATTCCTAGGATTTTGTCTTTTCTCCAGGAGGGTTTGGAGAAAGGTTTATCTGCTAGTACCCTGAAGGGTCAAATTTCTGCTTTATCTGTTTTATTGCACAAGCGCCTGGCGGATGTGCCAGATGTACATTCTTTTTGTCAGGCCTTGGTTAGAATTTGGCCTGTGTTTAAGTCTACTACTCCACCTTGGAGTCTTAATTTGGTTCTTAGAGTCCTTCAACAGGCTAAGTTTGAACCTATGCATTCTTTGGATATTAAGATGTTATCTTGGAAGGTTTTGTTTCTGGTGGCTATTTCTTAGGCTCGAAGAGTTTCAGCCTTACAGTATGAATCACCTTTTCTTATTTTTCATTCTGATAAGGTAGTTCTGCGTACTGCCTTGGGTTTTCTTCCCAAGTTTGTTTCTGATAATATTAATCAAGAGATTGTTCCTTCTTTGTGTCCTAATCCTTCTTCTCATAAGGAGAGTTTGTTGCACAACCTGGATGTGGTTCGTGCATTTAAATATTATTTGCAGGCGACTAAGAATTTTCGCCAGTCTTCTTCTTTAATTGTTGTCTTTTCTGGGAAGCGTAAGTGTAAGAAAGCTACGGCTACTTCTTTCTTGTTGGTTGAGGAGTGTTATTCTCTTGGCATATGAGACTGCTGGTCAGCAGCCTCCTGAGAGAATCACGGCTCTTTCCACGAGGGCGGTTTCATCTTCTTGGGCTTTCAAAAATGGAGCTTCTGTAGATCAGCTTTGCAAGGCTGCAACTTGGTCATCTTTGCATACTTTTTCTAAATTTTACAAATTTGATACTTTTGCTTCAGCAGAGGCTTCTTTTGGGAGAAAGGTTCTTCAAGCAGTGGTGCCTTCTGTTTAGGTTAACTCTCATGTCCCTCCCTTATCATCCGTGTCCTCTAGCTTGGGTATTGGTTCCCAACAGTAATTAAAATGATCCGTGGACTCACCGTGTTATTAGAAAGAAAACATAATTTATTCTTACCTGATAAATTTCTTTTCTTTCTTTTCTTTCTTTTCTTTCTTTCTTTCTTTCTTTCTTTCTTTCTTTCTTTCTTTCTTTCTTTCTTTCTTTCTTTCTTTCTTTCTTTTCTTTTCTTTTCTTTTCTTTTCTTTTCTTTTCTTTTCTTTCTTTTCTTTCTTTCTTTTTTCGTTCTTTCTTTCTTTTCTTTTCTTTCTTTCCTTTCTTTCTTTCCTTTCTTTCTTTCCTTTCTTTCTTTCCTTTCTTTCTTTCCATTCTTTTTTCCTTCCTTCCATTCCTTTCTTTCTTTCCTTTCTTTTCTTTCCTTTCTTTCTTTCCTTTCTTTCTTTCCTTTCTTTCTTTCCTTTCTTTCTTTCCTTTCTTTCTTTCCTTTCTTTCTTTCCTTTCTTTCTTTTCTTTTCTTTTCTTTCCTTTCTTCGGCCCGCCTCCTCCTGCTGGTCAGGAGTGATATTCCCAACAGTAATTAAGATGATCCGTGGACTCGCCGTGTCAAGAAAGAAAGTTATCAGGTAAGAATAAATTAAGTTTTTTCCAAATTCTACAAATTTGATACTTTTTGCCTGCCTCGGCTGAGGCTTCTTTTTGGAGAAAGGTTCTTCAAGCGGTGGTGCCTTCTGTTTAGGTCCTCATGCCTTGTTCTCCCTCCCTGTTCATTCCGTGTCCTCTAGCTTGGGTATTGGTTCCCACTAGTAATTAGAATTACGTTGTGGACTCTCCATGCTATAGTAAAGAAAACAAAATGTATGCTTACCTGATAAATTTCTTTCTTTCCAGGCATGGAGAGTCCACGACCCCACCCTCCTCTTTTTTTTTTTTTTTTTTTATTATAATTCAGCAGTTTTTTTTGAGTAAACCTCAGGCACCTTTTTCACCCTTGTGTTTCTTCTTTTTCCATTATCTTTCTGCTGAATGACTGGGGATTATGGCTAAGGGAAGTTACACTTAACATCTCTGCTGGGGTGCTCTTTGCCTCCTCCTGCTGGCCAGGAGTTTAATACACCACTGGTAACTGGAATGACGTTGTGTACTCTCCATGACCGGAAAGAAAGAAATTTATCAGGTAAGCATAAATTTAGTTTTTTCCACGCACTTCGGAGATGCTCGCTCCAAGTTTGTGCACATAAGCCCACAGGATTGGGCACATCTGTTTTTTTGCACGAATAGGGAACTTTTGTTTTTCACGGGTGTCTGCCTCCGTATCTGTGCGTGTTGAGTTAGATCGGTTTTCCTCTGATTTTCTCTTTATTTGCCGTAGGGTTTCACATGAATTCCCTATTTGTTAGCACCCTGTCCAGTTTCATCGGATGTGGAGTTTGTTGGTTTTAGATAGGCGCTCCTTGCCTAGTATGTTGTTGTTGTGTTTTTTTTTTTTTTTTTAAGAGCTACTTCAAGAGCTCTTTTTTTTCCATATAGGTGGCTATTACGTATGGGATATACATTCCTACCAGAAGGAAGCAAAGTTACCTAAACCTCAAAAGCCTATAACCTCCACCGCACCTCACTCATACCTCGGTTTTAAACTTTACCTCCGTTGGAGGTAGTTGAAATATGTTAATGTGCTTGATTTCTTCAATGAAAGGCGCTTCAGAGCATATTGAACACAGTGCTTGTCAGAAGGATGAGAAGGGAGTAATGCCTCATGACACCATGTTTTCGCCTTGCGTGAAATCTTTCATGGGCTCTCTTTAAATTCAGTCGCAGGGATTAATCTTCTTCCTCCCTTTACAGATCGACATTATATTCCTATTCCATTACCTCTGCTGATATTTTTCAGTACTGGTTTGACTGTGTGCTATTAGTGTACTATCGGTAAGTGTCTGGGTAGGTATTTTTTGTATTTTTTATATAGACACTCAAAGCTATGGGTTGGGCACTTTTAACTATGTTTCAGAGTTTGACTATGTATATCTATGTGTATTTATGGCCCAGGGACAGATTGCTTTTTGTTTTTTGTGGCCAAAATTTCCAATGCAAACGCGTGTTCAAACAGACGCATTTTTATGCCACTGGTTAGCTCGCAAATTTTTTGACAAACGTAAGTTCCACCCTGGGCATAGTTATGCGTCGGGTTTGCAAGCCCTTTTGTTTCTGCGCCTCTCGGTGCGCATCTATAGTAATTGAATTTTCGCACCAAAATAAACGCTTTTGTATCATGCGTCACTATTGGCGCATCAGTATCGCGCACGTCATGACTCGTCAAAGATGCGCCTTTTATGCACGCTTTTTTCTCTATAAATTTTGCATTTGAATTTTGCGCAAACTGACATTTACTGTTTTCCTAGGCTTCATTTGCATAGGGCTTTAATGTCCTTGCAACGTTATATAATGGTGGCTTATTTTTACCTTTTCCTTAAAAAGTAATAGAATTTATTGCATCTTCTTTTTTATTAAATTTTTTTGCCATAATGGAGAAACACCAATCTGTCCCTAAAGTTATCATAGGAATTAAGTCTGTTGAATACCTTTCTACCAAAGCTATGTGTGCTTATTGTAAAACAACTGAAGTAGTTTATTTTTCATTTATGTGGCTCATGCTTAGATTTCTTATCGCATACCGATCAATTTAATGATTCTATGTGTACTAATGCACATACTATCTCCTCCTTGCAGACGGATGCAGATGGCGTACCTCCAGCAATGAAAAGGTTTATTACTACTGCCATTATGAAGGCTCTAGCTGCACTGCCGCATTTAAATAAGCTAAAAAGGTTAGTTCAAATTTTCCTTCTACTAGTAATCTCTAAGTACTGACCTACAAAATTCTGAAGTATCTTTGAAAGATAAGGATTCCTCTAATAGTGAGGCTCCTTCATCGGACGTAGAACCTGATAATTCCTCCTTTTTATTTAAAATCTTTATTGAAAATGTGAACATGTTCGTTTTCTTTTTAAGGAAGTCACTTTAGGGATTAAAGAAGCTAAACCTTCTAATGATAAACCATGTAATTGTTTGAATTCAGTATACAAAACTCTCGTCCATCTCCCTGAGATTTTCCCTATACCTAAAAGTCAGTGCTTCGTTGATAGAAAAAGAACCAATCAACATTGCAGGAAAGGCACATAATTATGTACATAATGAAATATGAAGCATTGTGATGCTAACCTTATTCAAAACCGCTGCATTATTTCTGAAAACAGTCATTTTAAAATTTAAATGGATTTCCCCATCCTCTAGAGTCATGTGGGTGTCTCTAGCCAATCGGCAGAGCATATACATACATGCCATTTCTGTCATGTACGCATGCGTTAATTGGCCGCCGATGTCACTGCCGTCCCGGGAACGCGCTACAGTGCACATATAAGAAGCGTGCACTGCATTTAATGTGTCTTCTCCAAGAACATCAGGTACTGCAACTGAGCGTTTGTGGAGCGGTGCCTTGTATGCGCATATATGCATAGAAGAATACAGAGGATGCAGTAACACGTCTGCCCACTCATGGGGAAGTCCATGCCAAAAAAACCAAAAGTAACCAGAAGTGTTTGTTGTCACTGCACAGATTATCATTTGCATATTAACATCCAGTCAATTTTACTCCTGATAAACCAGTTTTACTTAACACTTTACTACTGTACTTCTCCTAATGCTCCTAATTTTAGGAATAAATTTGTACATTTCTATTTTCTCTGTTTTATCATGAAACTTTTGTATGAACATGCTTTTTAAAGCATGCACGGCATCTTTTATTGTTAATCTGCCTTCACCAAGCGTATCAGCACTGCAACTGCTTGTGCACTTGGGGGAGGGTTGATGTGAGCGCGTGGGGAGAGGCGCCATGTATGCGCACGCATGCATAGAAGAATCCAAGATATACTAATCAGCGCTGCTCTGATTGGAAGTGTAGAGTGTCTATCACATGTCATTCCTCCTCAGGACAGGGACGGTCGGGATGCGGCGCCATAATTGAACAAACCAAAATAAAAAAGTAAGTTTTATAAAATATTTACATTCAAAAATACAAATTTTATGCTGCAGATCCATTTCATTTTGCAAAACCTATGCACAAGTAATAATATTTACGTTTTGCATTTTAATACTATTGACTGGTCCTTTAAATCTTATCTAAGAAAGGCATATTTACATACTGGCTATATTCTTAGACCAGTTATAGCTTATTGCTGACGTAGCTGCTGCCACTACTTTATGGTTTTCTGCTAAACCTGAATGTTCTAATCTCTTGAATTTACTTCAATAAGCAAATCATTTTATTTGCGATGCAGTATATAATATCATGAAAATTAACATCAAAAATATGTCTTTAGCTATCCTTACCAGAAGAGCTTTATGGCTTAAATAATGGAATGCTGATATGGTATCTAAAACTAGATTGCTATCTCTTTCCTAAGAAAGAAATTGTTTGGGTCTCAACTGGATTCTGTTATTTCCACTGTTTCTGTAGGTAAGGGAGTTTTCCTTCCACAGGACAAAAAGTCAAAAGGGAAATTTAAAGCTCCCAATCATTCATTTCTTTCGTTAGAGCAGAAAACTGACTCTCTCATAAACTCTCTTGCGGAGTCTGGAGACCGTCTTCAATTTGGAATAAATTCAAGCAGTATAAGAAATCTAATCCAGCCTCTAAGACCTCGTGAAGGTACGGCCCCCAACCCAGTATTACTGATAGTGGGCAGATTATACCTTTTTCAGAAAGCTTTGTTACAATCTGTGCAAAATCACTGGATTCAAAACATTATTTCTCAGGAATATCGCATTGGATTCAAAATAAGACCTCCCACAGGAAGGTTCTTTCTCACCCATATTACCTCAGTGGCTTACATTTTCCACTAGGGAGGAACTCTGAGTTCTTTAGCCGTTAAGGAGGTGGCCCGGATTGTTCAGTGGGTGTAAGCTCTCAATTGCTGTCTATCTGCCATTCACATTCCAGGAGTTGACTGGGAAACGGATTTCCTGAACAGACAGACATTTCATTCCGGGGAGTGGGCTCTCCATCCTTAAGGGTTCTCCAAGCTAACCCTCAAATGGGGGATGCCGAAGTTGGATCTGCTAACGTCTCAGCACTACGTCAAGCTTCCAAGGTACGGTTCAAGGTCTAGAGATCCGCAGGCCGCTCTAATAGATGCTCTGGTGGTTCCTTGGGATTTCAGTCTGGCATATATGTTCTTCCGTTTGCTCTCCTTCCACGAGTCATTGCTCGTATCAAACAGGAGAGAGCATTGGTAATTCTAATAGCTCCTGCATGGCCTTGCAGGATCTGGTATGCAGACCTAGTGAAGATGTCTTCTCTTTCACTTTGGAGGTTGTCTCTGAAGAAGGACCTTCTAACTCAGGGTCCTTTCCTTCATTCATATTTAGCTTCTATGGAGCTGACTGCTTGGAGATTGAACGCTTAGTTCTGTTTAAGCGTGGGGTTTCTGAGTCGGTCATTGAGACCAGATTTAGGCTTGCAAGCCTGTTACTAGAAAGATTTACCATAAGGTATGGCGTAAATACCTTTCTTTTTTGTGAATCAGAGGGCTTCTTTCAGTAGGGTCAGGATTTCTAGGATTTTGTCTTTCCTCCAGGAAAGTCTGGAGAAAGGATTGTTAATAAGATTTCTGCATTATCTATTTGTATTAAAGCATCTGGCGGATGTGCCAGATGTTCAATCTTTCATGTAATTGGCAAGAGTCCATGAGCTAGTGATGTATGGGACATACAATCCTACCAGGAGGGGCAAAGCTTCCTAAACCTCAAAATGCCTATAAATACACCCCCTCACCACACACACAATTCAGGTTTTACAAACTTTGCCTCCTATGGAGGTGGTGAAGTAAGTTTGTGCTAAGATTTCTATGTTGATATGCGCTTCTCAGCATTTTGAAGCCCGATAACTTTCAGAGTACAGTGAATGTCAGAGGGATGTGAAGGGAGTATCACCTATTAAATGCAATGGTTTTTCTTGTGGGAGATCTATTTCATAGGTTCTCTGTTATCGGTCGTAGAGATTCATCTCCTACCTAGTTTATTCAGATCGACGATATACTCTCATATTCCATTACTTCTACTGATAACTGTTTCAGTACTGGTTTGGCTATCTGCTATATGTGGATGGGTGTCTTTCGGTAAGTATGTTTTCATTACTTAAGACACTCTCAGCTATGGTTTGGCACTTTATGCATTAAAGTATAAATATATGTGTTGTACTTATATTTGCCATGAGTCAGGTTTATGTATATTTCCTTTTGCAGTCTATCAGTTTCATATTTGGGAAAAAACATATTTAGGAAAATATTTTACCTATAGTCTTTTTTCAATTGACTGCTTTTTCATTAAATTTTGGGCAAAATTAGACTTGCGAGGGCGCAAAATGCCAAAGTTTATTGCGTCATTCTTGGCGCAAGATTTTTTTTGTTGCAAAGGTACGTCCAATGACGCAAATTCGTCATTTCCGGCGTCTTAGTTGACGCCAAATTCCTTGCACAAGGTTGCGTCTACAATGACGCGAGTGTGTCATTTCTGGATGTTGTTAGCGCCAAAAAAAATTCAGTTTGCGCTGTGCGTCCTACTTGGCACCAAATTTCATTTTTTAAAACCCCATTCCTATATGCCTCTTGCCTTTTCTCCAACATTGGTGTGTCCGGTCCACGGCTTCATCCTTACTTGTGGGATATTCTCTTCCCCTACAGGAAATGGCAAAGAGAGCACACAGCAAGAGCTGTCCATATAGCCCCCCCCTCTGGCTCCGCCCCCCAGTCATTCTCTTTGCCGCTCTGAACAAGTAGCATCTCCACGGGGATGGTAAAGAGTATGTGGTGTTAGTTGTAGTTTTTATTCTTCTATCAAGAGTTTGTTATTTTAAAATAGTGCCGTTTTGTACTATTTACTCTACAACAGAAAATGAAGAAGATTTCTGTTAAAGAGGAGTATGATTTTAGCACTAGTAACTAAAATCCATTACTGTTCCCACGCAGGGCTGTTGAAACCAGAGAACTTCAGTTGGGGGGAACAGTTTGCAGGCTTATCTGCTTCAGGTATGATCAGTCATATTTCTAACAAGACATGTTAATGCTAGAAGACTGTCAGTTTTTCCCTTAAGGGATAAGTGAGCCATTTTCTTAGACTCATAACAGATTAAGGCTTATAAATGGGCTCTATACTGGTTGACACTATTGTGGGCTAAATCGATTGGTTTATATCATATTTATATGGCATTTAGAGTGTGTTTGTGTAATTAAAAACACTTTGGGAACGTTTTTTTCGCCTGACAGTTGGTTAGACTACTATTCCAGTCAGAAAGGCCCCTTCACTCAGAGGAAGGAGGCCCCATTTTCGCGCCTCAATTGCGCAGTTTTCTTCCAAGGCAGTGCATGCAGCTTCATGTGAGGGGTCCTGTGGCTCAAAAAACGGACTCAGGAAGGTTTACTTCAGTGGTAAATAACTCTCAGGGAAGGTAAAAAGCCGCAGCAAGGCTGTGGCAGTGATTGTAGTGTGTTAAGATTGTTGATTTGAACAGATGGCTCCGGTTTGCTCATTTTAAGAGTTAAAGTCTTGAAACTTGGTGTGCAATACTTTCAAGGCATTAGGACACTGGGGTGCAAATTTTGTAAAAATCGGATATTGCCTTCATAGTTTTTCAAACTTGCAGAAATAAAGGGTGCCTTTTTATTATTTAAAGGGACAGTAACGGTTTTGTTTAAAAATGTTTTTATTGCATTATTAGCCTGCCAAATTCTGTCTAACATGTCTGTACCTTCAGATAGCATATGTTCTGTGTGTATAGAGGCCAAGGTGGTTCCCCCTTTAACTATTTGTGCAAAATGTGCCAGGGCGTCCAAACAAAGTCAGGACAGTGATGTCACATTTAATAGAATTGCCCAAGATGAAGATAGTGGGGATAGTTCCTCATCCTCTCCTTCTGTGTCAACACCAGTTTTGCCCGCGCAGGCGATACCTAGTACATCTAGCGCGCCAATGCTTGTTACTATGCAGCAATTAACTGCAGTAATGGATAATTCTATAGCAAATGTATTATCCAAACTGCCATCATTTCCTAGAAAGCGTGATTGCTCAGTTTTAAACACAGAGGATGAGCAAGTTGGCGCTGACGATAACTTATCTGTTGTACCCTCACATCAATCTGAATTGGCAGTGAGGGAGGGTCTGTCTGAAGGGGAAGTTTCTGATTCAGGAAAAGTTTCTCAGCAGGCAGAACCTGATATCGTGGCATTTAAATTTAAGTTAGAACATCTCCGCGCCCTGCTTAAGGAGGTGCTAACTACGTTCGATGATTGTGATTCTTTGGTAATTCCAGAGAAGCTGTGCAAAATGGACAAATTCTTAGAGGTCCCAGTGCACGCTGATGCCTTTCCGATACCCAAGAGGGTGGCGGACATAGTGACTAAGGAGTGGGAAAGGCCAGGTATACCTTTTGTTCCACCTCCTATATTCAAGAAAATGTTCCCCATTGTCGACCCCAGAAGGGACGCATGGCAAACGGTTCCTAAGGTTGAGGGGGCAGTTTCAATGCTAGCCAAGCGCACAACTATTCCTATTGAGGACAGTTGCGCTTTCAAAGATCCTATGGATAAAAAATTGGAAGGATTGCTAAAAAAGATATTTGTCCAGCAAGGTTTCCTTCTTCAACCAATTTCGTGCATTATTCCTGTCACCACGGCAGCGTCTTTTTGGTTCGAGGAACTAGAAAATTCGCTCCAAAAGGAGACTCCATATGATGAAGTCATGGACAGAATTCACGCACTGAAGTTGGCTAATTCCTTTATCTTGGATGCCGCTTTCCAATTGGCTAAGTTAGCGGCGAAAAATTCAGGTTTTGCTATAGTGGCGCGCAGAGCGCTTTGGCTAAAATCTTGGTCGGCGGATGTGTCATCCAAAACTAAATTGCTTAATATTCCTTTCAAGGGTAAGACCCTTTTTGGGCCGGAATTGAAAGAGATTATTTCTGATATTACTGGTGGTAAGGGCCATGCCCTCCCACAGGATAAGCCTTTCAAGGCTAAGAACAAATCTAATTTTCGTTCCTTTCGCAATTTCAGGAACGGACCAAATCCTAACTCTGCAGCCTCTAGACAAGAAGGCAACGCTTCCCAGCCTAAACCAGCATGGAAACCATTGCAAGGCTGGAACAAGGGTAAACAGGCCAAGAAGCCTGCTGCTGCTACCAAGACAGCATGAAGGGGTAGCCCCCGATCCGGGACCGGATCTAGTAGGGGGCAGACTTTCTCTCTTTGCTCAGGCTTGGGCAAGAGATGTTCCGGATCCCTGGGCACTAGAAATAGTCTCTCAGGGGTATCTTCTAGAGTTCAAGGAACTTCCTCCAAGGGGATGGTTCCACATGTCTCGCTTATCTTCAGACCAGATAAAGAGACAGGCATTCTTACATTGCGTAGGAGACCTATTAAAGATGGGAGTGATACACCTAGTTCCAACAGCGGAACAAGGCCTGGGTTTTTACTCAAACCTGTTCGTAGTTCCCAAAAAAGAGGGAACCTTCAGACCAATTCTGGATTTAAAAATTCTAAACAAATTCCTCAGAGTTCCATCTTTCAAAATGGAAACCATTCGGACGATTTTACCAACAATCCAGGAGGGTCAATATATGACTACCGTGGACCTAAAGGATGCGTACCTGCATATTCCTATCCACAAAGATCATCATCAGTTCCTGAGGTTCGCCTTTCTGGACAAACATTATCAGTTCGTGGCTCTTCCATTCGGTTTAGCCACTGCTCCCAGAATTTTCACAAAGGTGCTAGGGTCCCTTCTAGCGGTGCTAAGGCCGAGGGGCATTGCTGTAGCACCTTACCTAGACGACATTCTAATCCAAGCGTCGTCTCTTTCCAAAGCAAGGGCTCATACAGACATTGTATTAGCCTTTCTCAGGTCTCACGGGTGGAAGGTGAACATAGAAAAAAGTTCCCTGTCCCCGTCCACAAGGGTTCCTTTTCTGGGAACAATAATAGATTCTGTAAAAATGAAAATATTTCTGACAGAGGTCAGAAAGCTAAAGCTTCTAAACGCTTGTCAAGTTCTTCAATCTATTCCTCAGCCTTCCATAGCTCAGTGCATGGAAGTAATAGGATTAATGGTTGCAGCAATGGACGTGGTTCCTTTTGCTCGAATTCATCTAAGACCGTTGCAACTGTGCATGCTCAAACAGTGGAATGGGGATTATGCAGACTTGTCTCCCCAGATTCAAGTAGACCAGGTAACCAGAGACTCACTCCGCTGGTGGTTGACTCAGGATCACCTGTCTCAGGGAATGAGTTTCCGCAGACCAGAGTGGGTCATCGCCACGACCGACGCCAGTCTCTTAGGCTGGGGCGCGGTCTGGGACTCCCTGAAAGCTCAGGGTCTATGGTCTCGGGAAGAGTCTCTTCTCCCGATAAACATTTTGGAACTGAGAGCGATATTCAATGCGCTCCTGGCTTGGCCTCAACTAGCGGAGGCCGGATTCATAAGATTTCAGTCGGACAACATGACGACTGTAGTGTACATCAATCATCAGGGGGGAACAAAGAGTTCCTTGGCGATGAGAGAGGTATCCAAGATCATCAAATGGGCGGAGGATCACTCCTGCCATCTATCTGCAATTCACATCCCAGCAGTAGACAACTGGGAGGCGGATTATTTGAGTCGTCAGACTTTCCATCCGGGGGAGTGGGAACTCCACCCGGAGGTCTTTGCCCAGTTAACTCAACTATGGGGCACTCCAGATATGGATCTGATGGCGTCTCGTCAGAACTACAAGGTTCCTCGATACGGGTCCAGATCCAGGGATCCCAAGGCGTTTCTAGTGGATGCATTGGTGGCGCCTTGGTCGTTCAATCTCGCTTATGTGTTTCCACCGTTCCGTCTCCTTCCCAGGCTTGTAGCCAGGATCAAACAGGAGAAGGCCTCTGTGATTCTGATAGCTCCTGCGTGGCCACGCAGGACTTGGTATGCAGACCTGGTGAATATGTCATCGGCTCCACCATGGAAGCTACCTTTGAGACAGGATCTTCTAGTACAAGGTCCATTCGAACATCCAAATCTAGTCTCTCTGCAACTGACTGCTTGGAAATTGAACGCTTGATTCTATCTAAGCGTGGGTTTTCAGATTCGGTTATAGATACTCTGATTCAGGCCAGGAAGCCTGTGACTAGGAAAATTTACCATAAGATATGGAAAAAATATATCTGTTGGTGCGACTCCAAGGGATACTCTTGGAGTAAAATTAAAATTCTGAGGATACGTTCCTTTCTCCAAGAGGGTTTGGATAAAGGTTTGTCAGCTAGTTCTCTAAAAGGACAGATATCTGCTCTGTCTGTTTTGTTGCACAAACGTCTGGCAGCAGTGCCAGATATACAGGTGTTTGTATAGGCTTTAGTCAGAATCAAGCCTGTCTACAGACCTTTGACTCCTCCATGGAGTCTAAATTTAGTTCTTTAAGTTCTTCAAGGGGTTCCGTTTGAACCTTTGCATTCCATAGATATTAAGTTACTATCTTGGAAAGTTCTCTTTTTAGTTGCTATTTCTTCTGCTGGAAGAGTTTCTGAATTATCTGCTTTACAGTGTACTCCTCCCTATCTGGTATTTCATGCAGATAAGGTAGTTTTACGTACCAAACCTGGTTTTCTTCCAAAAGTAGTTTCCAACAGGAATATTAACCAGGAAATAGTTGTTCCTTCCCTATGTCCGAATCCAGTTTCGAAGAAGGAACGTTTGTTACACAACCTAGATGTGGTCTGTGCTTTGAAATTCTATTTAGAAGCAACGAAGAATTTCAGACAAACTTCATCCTTGTTTGTTGTGTATTCTGGTAAGAGGAGAGGGCAGAAAACTACTGCTACCGCTCTTTCTTTTTGGCTGAAAAGCATCATCCTATTGGCTTATGAGACTGCCGGACGGCAGCCTCCTGAACGAATTACAGCTCATTCTACTATAGCTGTGGCTTCCACATGGGCCTTCAAGAACGAGGCTTCTGTTGATCAGATCTGTAAGGCAGCGACTTGGTCTTCTCTGCATACTTTTGCCAAATTTTACAAATTCGATACTTATTCTTCTTCGGAGGCTGTTTTTGGGAGAAAGGTTTTGCAAGCCGTGGTGCCTTCTGTTTAGGTAACCTGATTTGCTCCCTCCCTTCATCCGTGTCCTAAAGCTTTGGTATTGGTTCCCACAAGTAAGGATGAAGCCGTGGACCGGACACACCAATGTTGGAGAAAACAGAATTAATGTTTAACTGATAAATTTCTTTCTCCAACGGTGTGTCCGGTCCACGGCCCGCCCTGGTTTTTAATCAGGTTTGAAAAATGTCTTTCTTTATACACTACAGTCACCACGGCACCCTATAGTTTCTCCTTTTTCTCCTAACCGTCGGTCGAATGACTGGGGGGCGGAGCCAGAGGGGGGGCTATATGGACAGCTCTTGCTGTGTGCTCTTTTTGCCATTTCCTGTAGGGGAAGAGAATATCCCATAAGTAAGGATGAAGCCGTGGACCGGACACACCGTTGGAGAAAGAAATTTATAAGATAAACATAAATTCTGTTTTTCTATGTCAGAGGGCTATACTGTTTGCATTTTTTTCCCATTCCTGAAACTACCATATAAGGAAATTGATAATTTTGCTTTATATGTTGTTTTTTCTCTTACATTTGCAAAATGTCTCAATCGGATCCTGTCACAGAAACCACTATTGGAACCCAGCTGCATGATAACAGTTCTACCAAAGCTAAGTGCATCTGTTGTAAATTTGTGGAGATTATATCTCCAGCTGTGGTATGTAATAGTCGTCATGATAAGCTTTTACATGCAGAAAATGTGTCCATCAGTAATAGTACAATGCCTGTTGTTCCTTCAACATCTAATGTACATGATATACCTGTGAATATAAAAGATATTATTGCTGATGCGATTCAGAAGGCTTTGTCTGCCATCCCGCCTTCTACAAAACGTAAAAGGTCTTTTAAAACTTCTCATAAAGTTGATGAAATTTCAAATGACCGACAACATACTGAATTATCCTCCTCTGATGAGGATCCATCTGATTCAGAAGATCCTTCCTCAGATATTGACACTGACAAATCTACTTATTTATTTAAAATGGAGTATATTCGTTCCTTGTTAAGAGGTGTTGATTACATTGGATATTGAGGAAACTAGTCCTCTTGATATTAAAACTAGTAAACGTTTAAATTCTGTTTATGATCCTCCTATGGTTACTCCAGAGGTTTTTCCAGTTCCTGATGCTATTTCTGATATGATTTCTAAGGAATGGAATAGGCCTGGTGGTAATTTTATTCCTTCTTCAAGGTTTAAAATATCGTATCCTTTGCCAGCAGTTAGATTGGAGTTTTGGGAAAAGATCCCCAAAGTTGATGGGGTATTTCTACTCTTGCTAAAGTACTACTATTCCTATGGAAGATAGTACTTCTTTTAAAGACCCTTTAGATAGGAAACTTGAATCTTATCTAAGGAAAGCTTATTTATATTCTGGCTATCTTCTCAGGCCTGCCATTTCTATGGCTGATGTTGCAGCTGCATCAACTTTTTGGTTGGAAATTTAGCGCAACAGGAAATGGATCCGGATTTGTCTCGCATTGTTCGCTTGCTTCAACATGCTTATTTTATCTGTGATGCCATTTTTTATATCATCAACATTGATGTTAAATCTATGTCTTTAGCTTGAAGAGCTTTGTGGCTCAAATATTGGAATGCTGACATGTTATCTAAGTCTAGATTACCATCTCTCTCTCTTTCCAAGGTAATAAG
Source organism: Bombina bombina (assembly GCF_027579735.1). Taxonomy (NCBI): domain Eukaryota; kingdom Metazoa; phylum Chordata; class Amphibia; order Anura; family Bombinatoridae; genus Bombina; species Bombina bombina. Next base: position 116,002,463 of record NC_069508.1, on the reverse strand, counting down.
TTATTTGGTTCTCAGTTGGATTTGATGATTTCAACTGTCACTGGGGGGAAGGGAGTTTTTTTGCCTCAGGATAAAAGACCTAAGGGTTAATCTAAAGCTTCTAACCGTTTTCGTTCCTTTCGACAAAATAAGGAACAGAAACCTAATCCTTCCCCAAAAGAATCTGGTTCCAATTGGAAACCTTCTTCAAGTTGGAGTAAATCCAAACCGTTTAAGAAACCAAAGCCAGTCCCCAAGTCTTCATGAAGGTGCGGCCCTCATTCCAGCTCAGCTGGTAGGGGGCAGATTAAGATTCTTCCAAAACATTTGGGCAGATTCTGTCCAAAATCAATGGATTTAGAGTATTGTCTCTCAAGGGTACCGAATAGGATTCAGAGTTAGACCTCCTGTGAGAAGATTTTTTTCTCTCTCACGCATTCCAGCAAATCCAGCAAAGGCTCAGGCTTTTCTGAAGTGTGTTTCAGACCCGGAGCTTTCAGGGGTAATCATTCCAGTTCCGTTTCAGGAACAGGATCTGGGGTTTTTATTCAAATCTATTCATTGTCCCAAAGAAAGAAAATTCATTCAGGCCAGTTCTGGATCTGAAAATTTTGAATAGTTATGTAAGGGTGCCAACTTTCAAAATAGTGACTATAAGGACTATTCTGCCTTTTGTTCAGCAAGGGCATTATATGTCCACAATAGACTTACATGATGCATATCTTCATATTCCGATTAATACAGACCACTATCAGTTTCTGAGATTCTCTTTTCTAGACAAGCATTTGTCGCTCTTCCATTTGGCCTAGCAACAGCTCCAAGAATCTTTCAAAGGTTCTCGGTGCCCTACTCTCTGTAATCAGGGAACGGGGTATTGCGGTGTTTCCTTATTTTGACGATATCTTGGTACTAGCTCAGTCTTTACATTCTGCAGAATCTCACACAAATCAACTAGTGTTGTTTCTTCGAAGACATGGTTGGAGGATCAATTTACCAAAAAGTTATTTGATTCCTCAGACAAGGGTCACCTTATTAGTTTTCCATATAGATTCAGTGTCCATGACTTTGTCTCTAACAGACAAGAGACTATTAAAATTGGTTTCAGCTTGTCGGAACCTTCAGTCTCAATCATTCCCTTCAGTAGCTATGTGCATGGAAGTTTTAGGTCTCATGACTGCTGCATCAGACGCGATCCCCTTTGCTCGTTTTCATATGAGACCTCTCCAGCTTTGTATGCTGAACCAATGGTGCAGGGATTATACAAAGATATTACAATTAATATCCTTAAATCCCAATGTTCGACTCTCTCTGACTTGTTGGTTAGATCACCATTGTATAGTTCAAGGGGTCTCTTTTGTTCGTCCAACCTGGACTGTGATCACAACAGATGCAAGTCTTTCAGGTTGGGCAGCTGCCTGTGGATCTCTGACAGCACAAAGGGTTTGGAAATCTCAAGATGTGAGGTTACCAATCAAATTTTTAGAACTCCGTGCTATTTTCAGGGCTCTTCAGGTTTGGCCTCTGTTGAATAGAGAACCGTTCATTTGTTTTCAGACAGACAATATCACAACTGTGGCATATGTCAATCATCAGGGTGGGACTCACAGTCCCCAAGCTATGAAAGAAGTATCTCGGATACTTGCTTGGGCGGAATCCAGCTCCTGTCTTTACACATCCGGGGGAGTGGTTGCTCCATCCAGATGTGTTTTCTCAGATTGTTCAGATGTGGGGTCTTCCAGAAATAGATCTGATGGCTTCCCATCTAAACAAGAAACTACCCAGGTACCTGTCCAGGTCCAGGGATCCTCAGGCCTAAGCGGTGGATGCGTTAACAGTTCCTTGGTGTTACCAACCTGCTTATATTTTCCTGCCTCTAGTTCTTCTTCCAAGAGTGATCTCCAAAATCATCATGGAAAATAGTTTGTGTTGCTGGTAGCTCCAGCATGGCCTCACAAGTTTTGGTATGCGGATCTTGTTCGGATGTCCAGTTGCCAAACTTGGCCACTTCCATTAAGGCTAGACTTTCTGTCTCAAGGTCCGTTTTTCCATCAGGATCTCAAATCATTAAATTTGAAGGTATGGAAATTGAACGCCTAGTGCTTAGTCATAGAGGTTTCTCTGACTCAGTGATTAATACTATGTTACAGGCTCGTAATTCTGTTTCTAGGATGATTTATTATCGAGTTTGGAAGACTTATATTTCATGGTGTTCTTCTCATAAATTCTCCTGGCATTCTTTAGAATTCCTAGAATTTTACAGTTTCTTCAGTATGGTTTGGATAAGGGTTTGTCTGCAAGTTCCTTGAATGGACAAATCTCTGCTCTGTCTGTTTTATTTCACAGAAAGATTGCTAAGCTTCCTGGTATTCACTGTTTTTTACAGGCTTTGGTCCGTATCAAACCTTTCATTAAATCAATCTCTCCTCCTTGGAGTCTTAATTTGGTTTTGAACGCTTTACAGGCTCCTCCGTTTGAGCCTATGCATTCTTTGGACATTAAACTACTTTCTTGGAAAGTGTTGTTCCTTTTGGCCATCTCTTCTGCTAGAAGAGTTTCTGAATTATCTGCTCTTTCTTGTGAATCTCCTTTTCTGATTTTCCATCAGGATAAGGCAGTTTTGCAAACTTCATTTAAATTTTTACTAAGGTTGTGAATTCTAACAACATTAATGGAGAAATTGTGGTCCCTTCTTTGTGTCCTAATCCTAAGAATTATTTGGAGAGATCCTTACATTCTTTGGATGTGGTAAGAGCTTTGAAATATTATGTTGAAGCTACTAAAGATTTCAGGAAGACTTCTAGTCTATTTATGTTTTCTGGTTCTAGGAAAGGTCAGAAGTCTTCTGCCATTTCCTTGGCAACTTGGTTAAAGCTTTTGATTCATCAGGCTTATTTGGAGTTGGGTCAGGCCCCGCCTCAGAGAATTACAGCCTATTCTACTAGATCAGTCTCCACTTCGTGGGCTTTTAAGAATGAAGCTTCAGTTGATCAGATTTGCAAAGCAGAAACTTGGTCTTCTTTGCATACATTTACTAAATTCTACCGTTTTGATGTATTTGCTTCTTCGGAAGCAGTTTTTGGTAGAAAAGTTCTTCAGGCAGCTGTTTCAGTTTGATTCATCTGCTTATGTTAAGTTTTTTTCTTTTCATTATGAGAATAAACTTATATTTCTCCTACATTGGTGTGTCCGGTCCACGGCTTCATCCTTGTGGGATATTCTCATTCCCTACAGGAAATGGCAAAGAGAGCACACAGCAAAAGCTGTCCATATAGCCCCCCCCTCTGGCTCCGCCCCCCAGTCATTCTCTTTGCCGCTCTGAACAAGTAGCATCTCCACGGGGATGGTAAAGAGTATGTGGTGTTAGTTGTAGTTTTTTATTCTTCTATCAAGAGTTTGTTATTTTAAAATAGTGCCGGTTTGTACTATTTACTCTACAACAGAAAGTGATGAAGATTTCTGTTAAAAGAGGAGTATGATTTTAGCACCAGTAACTAAAATCCATTGCTGTTCCCACGCAGGACTGTTGAAACCAGAGAACTTCAGTTGGGGGGAACAGTTTGCAGGCTTATCTGCTTCAGGTATGACCAGTCTCTTTTCTAACAAGACATAGTAATGCTAGAAGACTGTCAGTTTTCCCTTATGGGATAGGTAAGCCATTTTCTTAGACTCGGTAACAGAATTAAGGCTTATAAATTGGGCTCTATGCTGGTTGACACTATTGTGGGCTAAATCGATTAACTTTTATCATATTTATATGACATTTGGAGTGTTTTGCAAACTTTGAAACACTTTTGGGAACGTTTATTTACGCCTGGCAGTTGTTTAGACGACTAATCTTGTCAGAAAGGCCCCTTCACTCTGGAATGCAGAGGGAGGAGGCCTCATTTTCGCGCCTCAGTTGCGCAGTTACTTTCTCTAGGCAGTGCATGCAGCTTCACGTGAGAGGGTCCAGTGGCTTAGAAAAGGACTCAGAGAGGCTTATTACTGTGGTGAATAACCCCTAAGGATGGTAAAAGCCGCAGCAAAGTCTGTGGCAGGGACTGTAGTGTGTTTAAACCGGTAAATTGAATTATTAGCTCCGGTTTGCTCATTTAAGGGTTAAGAGACTTGAAATTTGGTGTGCAATACTTTCAAAGCATTAAGACACTGGGGTATAAATTTCATTAAGATATGATATTTCTTTGACAGTTTTTCGATCATTCAGAAATAAAGTGTGCCCTTTTTATTATTTAAAGAGACAGTAACGGTTTTGTTTAAAATTGTGTTTATTGCATTAAAAGCCTGCCTAAGTCTGTCTAACATGTCTGTACCTTCAGATAGCATATGTTCTGTGTGTATGGAGGCCAAGGTGGTTCCCCCCATTAAATGTTTGTGCAAATTGTGCCATGGCGTCCAAACAAAGTAAGGACAGTACTGTCACATTTAATAATGTTGCCCAAGATGATTCTTTAAATGAAGGTAGTGGGGATAGTTCATCATCCTCTCCTTCTGTGTCAACACCAGCTTTGCCCGCGCAGGCGATACCTAGTACATCTAGCGCGAAAAATGCTTGTTACTATGCAGCAATTAACAGCAGTAATGGATAATTCTATAGCAGCTCTTTTATCCAAACTGCCAGCTTTTCCCAGAAAGCGTGATTGCTCAGTTTTAAATACAGAGGATGAGCAAGTAGGCGCTGACGATAATTTATCTGTTATACTCTCACATCAATCTGAGTTGGCAGTGAGGGAGGGTCTGTCTGAGGGAGAAATTTCTGACTCAGGAAAAATTTCTCAGCAGGCAGAACCTGATATCGTAGCATTTAAAGTTAAGCTAGAGCATCTCCGCGCCCTGCTTAAGGAGGTGCTAGCTACCCTTGATGATTGTGATTCTTTGGTGATTCCAGAGAAGTTGTGCAAAATGGACAAATTCTTAGAGGTCCCAGTGCACGCTGATGCTTTTCCGATACCCAAGAGGGTGGCGGACATAGTGACTAAGGAGTGGGAGAAGCCAGGTGTACCTTTTGTTCCCCCTCCTATATTTAAGAAAATGTTCCCCATTGTCGACCCCAGAAGGGATGCATGGCAAACGGTCCCTAAGGTAGAGGGGGCAGTTTCAACGTTAGCTAAGCGCACAACTATTCCTATAGTTGGACAGTTGTGCTTTCAAAGATCCTATGGATAAAAAATTGGAAGGATTGCTTAAAAAGATTTTTGTTCAGCAAGGTTTCCTTCAACCAATTTCGTGCATTATTCCTGTCACCACGGCGGCGTCTTTTTCGTTCGATGAACTAGAAAATTCGCTCCAAAAGGAGACTCCATATGATGAAGTCATGGACAGAATTCACACACTTAAGTTGGCTAATTCCTTTATTTTGGATGCCGTTTTTCAAATGGCTAAATTAGCGGCGAAAAATTCAGGTTTTGCAATAGTGGCGCGCAGGGCGCTTTGGTTAAAATCTTGGTCGGCGGATGTGTCGTCCAAAACAAAATTGCTTAATATTCCTTTCAAAGGTAAGACCCTTTTCGGCCAGAATTGAAGGAGATTATTTCAGACATCACTGGGGGAAAGGGCCATGCCCTCCCACAGGATAGGCCTTTCAAGGCTAAGAATAAGTCTAATTTTCGTTCCTTTCGAAATTTCAGGAACGGACCGGCTTCTAACTCTGCAGCCTCTAGACAAGAGGGTAACGCTTCCCAGCCTAAACCAGCATGGAAACCATTGCAAGGCTGGAACAAGGGTAAACAGGCCAAGAAGCCTTCTGCTGCTACCAAGACAGCATGAAGGGGTAGCCCCCAATCCGGGACCGGATCTAGTAGGGGGCAGACTTTCTCTCTTTGCTCAGGCTTGGGCAAGAGATGTTCCGGATCCCTGGGCACTAGAAATTGTCTCTCAGGGGTATCTTCTAGAGTTCAAGGAACTTCCTCCAAGGGGAAGGTTCCACATGTCTCGCTTATCTTTAGACCAGATAAAGAGACAGGCATTCTTAAGTTGCGTAGGAGACCTATTAAAGATGGGAGTGATACACCCAGTTCCAACAGCGGAACAAGGTCTGGGGTTTTACTCAAACCTGTTTGTAGTTCCCAAAAAAGAAGGAACTTTCAGGCCAATTCTGGATTTAAAAATTCTAAACAAGTTCCTCAGAGTTCCATCATTCAAAATGGAAACCATTCGGACGATTTTACCAACGATCCAGGAGGGTCAATATATGACTACCGTGGACCTAAAGGATGCATACCTGCATATTCCTATCCACAAGGATCATCATCAGTTCCTGAGGTTCGCCTTTTTGGACAAACATTACCAGTTCGTGGCTCTTCCATTCGGTTTAGCCACTGCTCCCAGAATTTTCACAAAGGTGCTAGGGTCCCTTCTAGCGGTCCTAAGGCCGAGGGGCATTGCAGTAGCACCTTACCTAGACGACATTCTAATTCAAGCGTCGTCCCTTTCCAAAGCAAGGGCTCATACAGACATTGTTTTAGCCTTTCTCAGGTCTCACGGGTGGAAGGTGAACATAGAAAAGAGTTCCCTGTCCCCGTCCACAAGGGTTCCCTTTCTGGGAACAATAATAGATTCTGTGGAAATGAAGATTTTTCTGACAGAGGTCAGAAAGTTAAAGCTTCTAAACGCTTGTCGAGTTCTTCAAACTATTCCTCAGCCCTCCATAGCTCAGTGCATGGAGGTAATAGGACTAATGGTTTGCGGCAATGGACGTGGTTCTTTTTGCTCGAATTCATTTAAGACCATTGCAACTGTGCATGCTCAAACAGTGGAATGGGGATTATGCAGACTTGTCTCCCCAGATTCAACTGGACCAGGTAACCAGAGACTCACTCCTCTGGTGGTTGGCTCAGGATCACCTGTCTCAGGGAATGAGTTTCCGCAGACCAGAGTGGATCATTGTCACAACAGACGCCAGTCTCTTAGGCTGGGGCGCGGTCTGGGGCTCCCTGAAAGCTCAGGGTCTATGGTCTCGGGAAGAGTCTCTTCTCCCGATAAACATTTTGGAACTGAGAGCGATATTCAATGCGCTCCTGGCTTGGCCTCAACTAGCGAAGGCCAGGTTCATAAGATTTCAGTCGGACAACATGACTGTAGCGTACATCAATCATCAGGGAGGAACAAAGAGTTCCGTGGCGATGAGAGAGGTATCCAAGATCATCAAATGGGCGGAGGATCACTCCTGCCATCTATCTGCAATTCCCATCCCAGGAGTAGACAACTGGGAGGCGGATTATTTGAGTCGTCAGACTTTCCATCCGGGGGAGTGGGAACTCCACCCGGAGGTCTTTGCCCAGTTAACTCAACTATGGGGCATTCCAGATATGGATCTGATGGCGTCTCGTCAGAACTCCAAGGTTCCTCGCTACGGGTCCAGATCCAGGGATCCCAAGGCGACACTAGTAGATGCATTGGTGGCGCCTTGGTCGTTCAATCTAGCTTATGTGTTTCCACCGTTCCCTCTCCTTCCCAGGCTTGTAGCCAGGATCAAACAGGAGAAGGCCTCGGGGATTCTAATAGCTCCTGCATGGCCACGCAGGACTTGGTATGCAGACCTGGTGAATATTTCATCGGTTCCACCATGGAAGCTACCTTTGAGGCAGGACCTTCTAGTACAAGGTCTATTCAAACATCCAAATCTAGATTCTCTGCAACTGACTGCTTGGAAATTGAACGCTTGATTCTCTAAGCGTAGGTTTTCAGATTCGGTTATAGATACTCTGGTTCAGGCCAGAAAACCTGTGACTAGGAAAATTTACCATAAGATATGGCAAAAATATATCTGTTGGTGCGAATCCAAGGGTTACTCTTGGAGTAAAATTAGAATTCCTAGGATACTTTCCTTTCTCCAATAGGGTTTGGATAAAGGTTTGTCAGCTAGTTCTCTAAAAGGACAGATATCTGCTCCGTCTGTCTTGTTGCACAAACGTCTGGCAGCCGTGCCAGATGTACAGGCGTTTGTACAGGCATTAGTTAGAATCAAGCCTGTCTACAGACCTATGGCTCCTCCATGGAGTCTAAATTTAGTTCTTTCAGTTCTTCAAGGGGTTCCGTTTGAACCTTTGCATTCCATAGATATTAAATTACTATCTTGGAAAGTTCTGTTTTTGGTTGCTATTTCTTCTGCTAGAAGAGTTTCCGAATTGTCTGCTTTGCAGTGTACTTCACCCTATCTGGTATTCCTTACAGATAAGGTAGTTTTACGTACTAAGCCTGGTTTTCTTCCAAAGGTGGTTTCCAATAGGAATATTAACCAGGAAATAGTTGTTCCTTCTCTGTGTCCGAATCCAGTTTCGAATAAGGAACGTTTGTTACATAACTTAGATGTAGTTCGTGCTTTAAAATTCTATTTAGAAGCAACAAAGGATTTCAGACAGACATCTTCTTTGTTCGTCGTCTATTCTGGTAAGAGGAGAGGTCAAAAAGCTACTGCTGCCTCTCTTTCCTTTTGGCTAAAAAGCATCATCCGTTTGGCCTATGAGACTGCCGGCCGGCAGCCTCCTGAACGAATTACAGCTCACTCTACTAGAGCTGTGGCTTCCACATGGGCTTTTAAGAATGAGGCTTCTGTTGAACAGATCTGTAAGGCAGCGACTTGGTCTTCTCTGCATACTTTTGCCAAATTTTACAAATTCGATACTTATGCTTCTTCGGAGGCTGTTTTGGGGAGAGAGGTTTTGCAAGCTGTGGTGCCTTCCGTTTAGGTTACCTGACTTGTTCCCTCCCTTCATCCGTGTCCTAAAGCTTTGGTATTGGTTCCCACAAGTAAGGATGAAGCCGTGGACCGGACACACCAATGTAGGAGAAAACAGAATTTATGTTTACCTGATAAATTTCTTTCTCCTACGGTGTGTCCGGTCCACGGCCCGCCCTGGCTTTTAGTCAGGTTTAAATTTTTTATTTTTCTGTACACTACAGTCACCACGGCACCTTATAGTTTCTCCTTTTTCTCCTAACCGTCGGTCGAATGACTGGGGGGCTATATGAACAGCTTTTGCTGTGTGCTCTCTTTGCCATTTCCTGTAGGGAATGAGAATATCCCACAAGTAAGGATGAAGCCGTGGACCGGACACACCGTAGGAGAAAGAAATTTATCAGGTAATCATAAATTCTGTTTTTGGGTTGTGGATTAATTTTTTTCAGCGGAAAATGGCTGTTATTATTTTATCCCTCCCTCTCTAGTGACTCTTCTGTGGAATTCCACATCTTGGGTATTACTATCCCATACGTCACTAGCTCATGAACTCTTGCCAATTACATAAAAGAAAACATAATTCATGTAAGAACTTACCTGATAAATTCATTTATTTCATATTGGCAAGAGTCCATTAAACCCACCCTTTTTTATGGTGGTTATGATTTTTTGTATAAAGCACAATTATTTCCAAATTCCTTTGTTGATGCTTTTTACTCCTTTCTTTATCACCCAACTACTTGGCTATTCGTTAAACTGAATTGTGGTTTTGGTGAGGGGTGTATTTATAGGCATTTTGAGGTTTGCGAAACTTTGCCCCTCCTGGTAGAATTGTATATCCCATACGTCACTAGCTCATGGACTCTTGCCAATATGAAAGAAATGAATTTATCAGGTAAGTTCTTACATAAAGTGTTTTTTGGCAGGCCTTGGTCAGAATGAGGCCTGTGTTTAGGTTTGTTGCTCCTTCTTGGAGCCTTAACCTTAAGTTTTGCAGCAGGCTCCGTTTGAGCCATTGCATTCCATAGATATTAAATTATTATCTTGGAAGTTTTTTTTAATTTTTGCTATCTCTTCTGCTCGAAGAGTCTCGGAACTCTCGACTTTGCACAATGATTCGCCTTATCTTATATTTCATGCTGATAAGGCGGTTCTACTCCTTTTCCTAAGGATCATTTTGTTGCTCGACTTGTATGTTGTGCGTGTTTTACGATTTTTATCTACTGGCGACTAAGGATTGTCGCAAGTCTTTTGCCCTGTTTGTTTCTATGGCAGAAAGCTACTGTTTCTTCTCTTTCTCTCTGGTTGAGAAAGTATAATTTGTTTTGATTCTCAGACTGCTGGTCAGCAGCCTCCTGAGAGATTTTCAGCTCATTCCATGAGGGCTGTTTCCTCTTCTTAGGCTTTCAAAGATGAAGCTTCTGTGGAACAGTTTTGCAAGGCCTCAACTTGGTCCTCTTTGCATACTTTTTCCTAATTTTACTAATTTGATACTTTTGCCTCGGCTGAGGTTTCTTTTGGGAGAAAGGTTCTTTAAGTGGTGGTGCCTTCTGCTTAGGTCTACCTGTCTTGTTCCTCCCTAGTCATCTGTGTCCTCTAGCTTGGGTATTGGTTCCCAACAGTAAATGATGATGTTGTGGACTCACCATATCTTAGGAAAGAAAACAAAATGTATGCTTACCTGATAAAAAATTTTTTTTAAAGGATATGGTGAGTCCACGACCCCGACCTTTATTTTAAGACCGTTACTTTTTACTAAACCTCGGGCACCGCTACACCTTTGTGTTTCTCCTTTTTTACATTTTCTTTCGGTTAAATGACTGGGGTTTGTAGGAAGGGGAGTGATACTTAACAGCTTTGCTGTCGCGCTCTTTGCCGCCTCCTGCTGGCCAGGAGTGGTATTCCCAACAGTAAATTATGACGTTGTGGACTCACCATATCTGGAAAGAAATATGACAATGAAAACAAAATGTATGCTTACCTGATAAATGTAAATTTAATCATGATTATTTCTGGCATTCTTTTTAGAATTCCTCAGGTTTTTTCAGGATGGTTTAGAAAAAGGTTTATCTGCCAGTTCTTTAAATGGACAAATATTTGCTTTGTATTATTTCATAGAAAGATTGCTAACCTTGCTGATATTCACTTTTATTCCAGGCTTTAATCCAGATTAAACCTTTTTATTAGGACTATTTTTCCTCCTTGGAGTCATAACCTGGTATTAAAAGTTTTCAGGCTCCTTCTTTTGAACCTATGCATAATATGGACATTAAAGGGACACTGAACCCAATTTTTTTCTTTCGTGATTCAGATAGAGCATGCAATTTTAAGCAACTTTCTAATTTACTCCTATTATCACATTCTTCATTCTCTTGGTATGTTTATTTGAAAAGCAAGAATGTAAGTTTAGATGCCGGACCATTTTTGGGGAATAACCTGGGTTGTCCTTGCTGATTGGACAGCACCAATAAACAAGTGCTGTCCATTGACCTGAACCAAAAATGTGCTGGCTCCTTAGCTTAGATGCCTTCTTTTTAAAATAAAGATAGCAAGAGAACGAAGAAAAATTGATAATAGAAGTAAATTATTAAGTTGCTTAAAATTGCATGCTCTATCTGAATCATGAAAAAAAAATGGGTTCAGTGTCCCTTTAAACTACTTTCGTGGAAAGTGTTTCTTTTGGCTATCTCTTCTGCTAGAAGATTTTCCATCAATATAAAGCTGTTTTGCAGACTACATTTAAATTTTTACCTAAAGTTGTTACCTCATACAATATTAATAGTCATTCCTTCCTTGTGTCCTAATTCAATCTTTGGATGTTGTTAGAGCATTAAGATATTATGTTGATGCTACTAAGGATTTCAGACAGACTTCTAGTCTGTCTGTTCTTTTTTCTGGTCCTAAGAAAGGCCAGAAAGCCTCTACTATTTCTTTAGCCTCTTGGTTGAAACTTTTGATTTACAAAGCTTATTTGGTGGCAGGTCAGCCTCCGCCACAGAGAATTACAGCTCGATCTACTAAATCGGTTGCCACTTTTTGGGCTTTCAGGAATGAGGCTTCAGTTGATCATATTTGCAAAGCGGCCACTTGGTCTTCTCTGCATACCTTTACTAAATTTTACCATTTTTATGTTTTTGCTTTGTCAGAAGCAGCCTTTGGTAGACAGGTCCTTCAGGCAGTTATCTAAGTTTGATAATTGAGCCTATATATTGAGTTTGTCATAAAAGACATTTATTTTGAGTTATGGATTAACTACTCAACAAAATTTAATCCATTCCTTTGTTACTTATGGACTTCCACATCTTGGATATTATATCCCATACATAACAGCTCGTGGACTCTCCCCACCTATATGAAAGAAAACATAATTTATATCTTATTGAATAAAGTCATTCTTTCATGCTGGTGAGAGCCCATGAGCCCTCACCCGTTTGGGGTTATTTTTTTGTTTAAGCACATCTTTTTAACCTGCTCCTCACTTTTGATTTTACTCCTCCTAAACACATCACTACTTGGCTATATGTCAAACTAAGGTATAAGTGAGGTGGGAGGGGTTTTATAGGCTTTTGACTCTATGGACAGTTTGTCTTTTCATTGAAAGGCTTTTCAGCAAACAGGTTTCCTTTTTAGGCTATCAATTAGTATTGTTTGTGTTGCATTAGCCTCTATTATTTGGTGTGATAGCTTTTCTGATATGTTTTAAGATTAATCTGCCTAGACTCAATTTGACCTTTTTACTGTTACGGCTAAAACTTTAATTTGTGACATTGTTGTTGACGTTTAGATTAATGCCAAAGATATTGAATTAGCAGTCCTGAGCAGGAGGTAGCAGGAGTTCATTGTGGCCCAGTGGTTAGCACAGCCATCTAGACATGGTTCCTTAGGCTTTTGTTCCTTTATTTTTAGGGAAACAATAGTTTGGACCTTGTCTGGATTCTACTATTTCTACTGTTCTGAGCTTTTCTCCCTCAGAACAAGAAGTCTAAGGGTAAGATCAGGACTTCTAACGGTTTTTTTCCTTTCGTAAATCTAGAAACCAAATGTCCTCCTATTTCATTCAGGTATACAGGACTCTTCCAGATTTTCCTGGAAGCCAAATTTATATTCAATCAAGTCTAAACAGTCTTAGGGCTTGATTTTATCAATTGAGGGCAGACAGGGACATACATATTTGCCCCTGTCCACCCTGGCAGGCAACAATCCACTGCCGGAATTTAACATTGGACATGAACGCTATTTTGTGTTCGTGTGCAACCCCGCTCATGCACAGCCAATCTCATCAGTCGGACAAGACCAGGGACATTGAAATTCTCCACCTAAGAGGTGGAGAAGAGAGTAGGGAAGCAGCAGTCTGATGACCACTGTTTGATAAATCCTGACTGCAGGTTCTCTTGTGAGAACCTGCAGTTGAAGGTAGGAGAAGGGCTTGATAAATCATAGAAACCTGCCTCCTCTACTTAGTATGAGGGTGTGGCCCTAATCCAGAACTTCTGGTAGTGGGTAGGTTATGCCTTTTTTGTTTGTTTTTTAGGGGGTTTGGTTTTAATCTGTTCAAGATCGATGGGTTCTGAATATAGTTCCCCAGGGATAGATAATTGGTTTCAAATCCAGGCCTCCCAGGGGAAGGTTTCTTTTTTTTCATGTTCAGGAGAATCCTGTGAAGGCAAGAGCCTTCTTTAAATTGGTCTTAGATCTGATATCTATGGGAATAATAGTTCCAGTTCCAAGGGTTTTAAAGACAGTTCTGGATTTAAAGACAGGGTTTCTTCTTTTTAGATGGAGACAATTCAAACTATTCTGACTTTTATTCTGCAACTGCAGTTTTTATCTACAATAGATTTGATGGACGCTTATCTTCATATCCCTATCTACAGGGATCATCATCCTGGATTTGCATTCCTGGACAAGCATTTTCAATTTGTTGTTCTTCCATTTGCTCTGGCTACTGCTCCCTGACTTTTTTTGAAAGTCCTGTGAAAGCTCTTGTCTGTAAAAAGAGCTCAGGATACTTCTCTGTTTCATTTCCTGGATGATATCTTTATACAGGTTTCATTTAGCAGTATCTCATGCAAAGAGACTCTTGTTGGTTCTTCAAGAGCATAGTTGGAGAATCAATTTTGCAAAGAGTTCTCTTTTCATACCAGGATTGTATTCCTAGGTGTCATTTTAGACTCTTCTTTGACAGACCATAGGAGATGGAAGTTACTTTCAGCTTGTCAGCTAATCTTCAGTTTCTTTTCACTTCGTAGTTTTTTGCATAAAGATATTAGGTCTGATGATAACAGCATCAGATGCTTCTTCTTGGTTTCACCAAGATGTTTCTTCTTGGTTTCACATGAGGCCTATTAATCTTTGTCAGTGATGCAGGGATCATACTCTGCTTTCTCAGATGATCCCTTTAGATTTCTGAGCAAGTCAATTCCGGTTTCTTTCATATAGGTGGCAAGAGTCCACAAGCTATGTATGGGATATACATTCCTACCAGGAGGAGGCAAAGTTTCCCAGGCCTCAAAAGCCTCTAAATACCCCTCACACATACCTCAGTTTTAAAGTTTGCTTCTTGAGGCGGAGGTTGAAGCAAGATGTGCTTGAATTCTTCAGTTAAAGTGTATTTTGCTCCTAACACAAATGTTCACCTGTAATTACCTCTGCTAAGAGAATTTCATAAATGTATCTGTTTATGTAAAGTAACCAAGAATGTTCTTTTATAAAACAGTAAGGCTGTTCTTAGGACTTTTCAACTGATGTCATGATTACAAAATACATGAATTTCTATTATCTGGTGAGAGTCCACGAGACATCACATGTGGGAAGTTACCTTCCTTTCCACTAGAAGAAGACAACTCTGGTTTGTTGGGGTGTATTTGATGCCTCCTAGTGGACAGGAGGGTAACTTCCCACATGTGATGTCTCGTGGACTCTCACCATCATGAAAGTAATGAATTTATGACGTAAGCATAAATTTATTTTTTGCTGACTTTTCTGTCCAGACCGACCCAATAGAATGGAAGTTAAATACTCTAGATGTTAGTTTTCTCTTGCAAGATGTATCGAGTCCACAGATTCATCCATACTTGTGGAATATTCTGCTTCCTAACAGGAAGTGGCAAAGAGAGCACCCACAGCAGAGCTGTCTATATAGCTACTCCCTTAGCTCCACCCCCCAGTCATTCTCTTTGCCTACTCTAAGTGCTAGGAAGGGTAAAGTGAGTGTGGTGACAAAAATGTTAGTTTTTATTTTCTCAAGCAAAAGTTTATTTTAAATGGTACCGGTGTGTACTATTCACTCTCTGGCAGAAAAGGGATGAAGATTTCTGCAAGGAGGATGATGATCGTAGCACTTTGTAACTAAGATCCACTGCTGTTCCTACAGAGGCTAAGCTGCATTGAGGTATGTTCAGTCGATTTTTTTCTAGACAGACTGTGATAATTCTAGAAAAGGCTGGCAGTATCCCCATGAGGGAAGGGTAAGCTGTATTCAGACACTTAGTATGGAATCCCAGCTTGCA